>NW_019416680.1:0-9447 GCF_000390285.2 Anoplophora glabripennis | reverse complement strand
TAATCTATAGGCACACAAAGAGTCAATAAAAAAATTATAATATATATTTGATGAAATATTATTTTTATATTTCTAATGTTCTTTGTAAATTTTTTGAAATTATTTTTCTTTTCTTTATGTGGTTGCGTGGAAGAGCGAGGAATCGAACGCCGCCACTATTTAATTAATTTTTTTTCTTTTGTACAAATAATAATGTGAATAAAGACATTTATTATTATTATTATTATTAACTAAGTACAAGTATTTCTAGGGCAGATTTATAAATAAATGCATAGTACGAATCATCAACGTAAAAGTAGCTATAGGTTTTAAATAAGCGAATATTTTGAAAACATGTTGATAAAATAAATTGCTTTTTTCAAATGAACATTTTAGGTATTAATATTTGGTACACGAATACTTCTATATTATAGATGTCATTTTATAACATAGTAAACCAAATAATTGAGTTAACAGAACTGTGAAATTTGAACTAATCTGCATAAAATATTTTTGGTGGTCAGCTTCTATTTTTTTTTCTATTCTTATAGATGCAGGGTTTGTTCAAAAATGTTTCCTTTTGTAAAATGTTTGTATTTGTACCTAATAGTTTTGTTTATTATTTTTATTGCTTCCGGCGACTTTATAACTTGTATCAATCTGAATCAGATACCATATATCGGTTCCGAATTTGACCTCTGATGGTCATTAAAGGTCAAATCAAGGTCACGCATGGTTTGGCGCGCTGTCTTGAAAACAACGGGTTGCAAAATATGACCATAACTAACGTTGTAGGATTTTTCCCTGGCTACCTGACGGTGACCCTCGATTTGACCGTGACCTTCACCTTCAAAAACCGCACTATATCAATTTTGGCAAAAATCGGTTGATCTTTGAAATCGCATCCGCCATCTTGGACTAAAATTCCTCAAAAACAGATTTCATATTCGTAGTCAGCGACCCCAAAAACCCCACTATACCAAATTTGGCGTAAATCGGTTAATTTTTTGGAATCGCGTCCGCCATCTTAGATCCGCCATTTTAGAAAATGGTCAAGGACCCATCTGAACGTAGAATTTTCCGCTCTTTTCATTTCCGGGGTCAAAGTAGGGCATTCCATTTGAAAAAATTAACGTGACCTTGAAATAACCTTGAAGGTCAAGGTCAAGGTCAAATCTAGGGTCACCTCTGAATAGCCATGGAAAAATCCTAAATCTTTTGTCTGAATCATTTTTCATCAAAATGCATTTTTCGAAAGTTATTGTGCTGTTTCCATACTTTTGGGACACGCTGTATGTATAATTTACTAATTAATACTATATTAGAGAAAAACAGAAAAGTAAATTGGCATTTCATACCGCTGCCGTAACGTAAAGATTATCGCAATGTGTAGGTAGGTACTAATACATTTAATTAAATAGTGAACTATAAGAAAGATTTGACGAGTTATTTCTGTGACTAAAATCTACTAGTGTAAAAATGTCGATATTGTGGCGACGAGTACAAATTTATTTTAAAATTAATAGAACTGTAATTAATATACACACTATAAATAATAGATCGACAAGTCTTGGGTGTAGTAGTTTTTGTGGAAATTTTTATTTCAAGCCAATACTAAGGCCGGCCGCACATTGAACATATGGCAGGGCAGTACAAATATATAGTTCAGCCGAGATTTCTATAAAACCTATAGAAATTAATCAAATACCACAGAGTTAATACAGGACAGGCGTAGTAAAAGCAGACATGATATGAATAGTTCCTGCGTATGATATGTACAGTTTCCTTTGTCTGTGCCTAATTTGGTTATCATGTACATAGATATTCAATATTCCATAAACTGTAGATTTAATTACACTAGTTTTTACTCGACTGATATTTTAAATATTTTATTATTACATATATTGTATACAAAAACAGGAAATAAACATATTTAATAAAATTAGATTTAACTGTAAATTACAGTCGTCAAAATTGACGTGATTGTTAGTGACTGTAGTTAGTAATGACTAATTACAGTCACTATAATTTTGATATAAAGTTAATTAGAGTTTAAAATATTACTAAGAATGTATGCGTTGTCTATGAGACATCCATCAATAATTTTTGACATAAGCCTACTTTGAGAAAAGTCGAAAAACCTAACCTCAAAAAATTTGAACTTGAAATGTAATACGAATGTAGCCATAACTAGCGCCCTCTATGAAATATATAAAAAATAAATAATTAGACCAGCGTATTTGGCATCCTTAAGAATCCAGGAATACCAAATTTCATAAAAATATTTCGCACCGTTTGGAAAAATCCGTTTTCGTAAAAATTCTATTAAAAAATTTTATTTTGTCGCTCTGTATCTCGAACACAAGATGAGATAGATAAAAAATTCTTATTTTTCGTCGTACTATCACCCCCTGTATATCAACTTAAACTGTTGCCATTGTAGTTTACACCGAACACTTCTGTGAAGAAAAATATGATCAATATACGCATACTGCAGGGTCATAACAGAGATATAGTCATCTTTTGTTTCCTCTACTGTGCTGTGCTTAAATGTTGAGCAATTTCCGAGTCCAGTTGTCATGCATGAAGTAGATGGCTGGACGGAGAGCACCATTTCCAATAGACAACAGAGATGACAGCAAAACGGAAAATAGCACTTCTTTATATTTATAAGTAAGTAGTAAACTAAATCACACTTCTCATCACACTTCTCAGATTTCAGTTGGTGAAATGATTTCACGAAAGAAATAAAATAGGAAATTCGTAGCCTCGACATTCTGTTCTTATAAAATAAGGAATTGTAAAATTAATAGAAAATTTTTCATGTTTATTTTAATGTTACTGATCAGATAAAATTAGATAACGGCTTTGAAATTAATTGTAAATTTTTTATGCTTATTTTAATTTTACTGATCATATAAAATTAGATAACGAGAAACTTAAATGCGAAATTCCTGATTTTCGTAGTAAATTAAATGATATTGTCAATATGTTAAAAGTATTAAGTTAATTCAAATAAATTCAAAAATGTTTTTTAAAAATCCTATCAAATGATGTTAAACAATGTTCTTCGATACCAAAAATGTAGGTATGTTAACAATATTTATCCTTATAGAAGATTTTTAATTGATGAGATTGCAGGAAACAAATGCGGGTTACATGCCCCAGCAGGTAATTATCTAAAATAAAAATTGAAAAAAAAATTATGTGTATAAACGTTAATAAATACAGATATAAAACCTGAGATAAAACTGTTAATTAGAGAAACTGAATAGGGTATACAGTACTCTTTCAAGATATGTAATGTATGTAAATATCAGCTCTCTACTCCAATTCCAATGTTACTGATGATGATGAATGTTTGGTGTAGGGGATAAATATTCGCAACAAAAAAATGTTTTCAGGTTGTTAACAGCATTTGAAATATGGACATTCATAAGCACTTTTCAATATTTATATTTTTTCGAAAAGTTGTAATACTGTTTACGTCTTCTCCATAATTAAGATATGTTAACTTTATTATTCAAAATAAATATAAAGGAATTCAGTATAATTACCAATTCTCAAACCTAATTGTTGAAAAAAATATTATACCTACTTAACTATTAAAAAAAATATTTTCCACCCTAATAGTGCACATGTTAATTTGGGAGTTCAGCAATTTAGATTAATTTTAGTGGATTTATGAAACAGAACATCGTTCAGAATGATCATAAAATACGTTACAGGGTTAAGCAATTAAGCAGTAGCTGAACTAATAGAATAGTTTACAAATTCCAGGGTAAAATATTAGTTTCATACAGATGTGAAACTTCTCATATGCTATCTTTGACGAAAGGGAGAGAAAGTGTGAGCATATTGTAACAGTAGCATTAGTAACAGTATTTAAATTAGTTGAGTTTATTAGCTATCTTCCATATGCATTTTGAAAAGGAATTAAATTCGCCGATCTAATAAAGTATAATATTAATCCTCTTTGGAAATAATTTTATTGCATATGTAGATGTGTATAATCTATCCAAAAAATATTTGAGAGTTGATCTGGGACTATGATGTGTTCATCATTAAGCATAGGGGTGTTAATAGCGGTAATTCACTAATTCAAAATTGACAATACCATAAATATTTATTATTTTTCACTTAGGCGACATAGCTTGTTTATTACTAGGAAACGGAATAGGAAAACAACGTGATATGTATCACTCTAGTGTGAAGTAAGCAGACCTAAATATTATCGCTCGTATTTTGACTCTATTTTGTACTCTTCTTTTCAGCAAAGGTAGTAAATGTGCCTTGTATAAATGAAGCAGACAAATGAAAGTACAAAGTTTATTAGCATTAATATATAACAAAAATTTGCTTTAAATTAATAACAAGAATCATTTACAACCGTATGAAAAACGAAAGTACAATTTAAGAAGGAATCTTTCAACATTGAATACTTTATTCACAATGTGTTAGGGCTGAATGATTCTGCCTAAAAGATATAAAAATATAAATTATCAAAAGTTATAAATATTTGACAAAAGTTTTTGGAAATATCCCATTAATATAGCTTCACTAACAGCTGTCACTGAATTCTGCTTGTCCAAGTCTCAAAACGTTTATAACCTTTATCATAAAGTAATTTAGATTGCTTAGGCAGTAATTCTTCATTGGCTTTATTGGCTCTAGCAGCAACTATTGCTGGAATATTATCCACTTAAGCCGTTTTAATGTCAAATTTTCTGCTGAAAATGGCATGCGAGCGTATAATTCAGAAATAAGTAACTTCTGCGATTTTTAAGAAATTATCCACTTTCAGCTTTTACAGTTCGGTTAAACATTTACATACATTCCTTAGAAAACCACAAGCTTGATTAGGAGCCCATCATTTGTCAATTTTTAAAGCAAAAACGATTGCAATGTCAAGAAAAAACAGGACCTCAGTTATTTTGGGCGGGTTAAGATAACAAAATACGTTCTGATCAGATAAATGATTTGTTAGAAACGCTCCATTTTATCTATTCGTTCGTAAATTTAATGAAAAAGCAATCCCCTAGACGGGTAACTTGAACGTAGTAAACAACTCTGGGAGTCTGTTGTGAGAATGTGCAATTGGTAATTCAACAATGTCACTGAGAAATAACAGCAACTACAGTAATTGATTCACAGTTTTTCATTTTAAGCCATAGTTTGACAGTTACCATCTCAATGTCTGCTATATATGGATAATCTGTTTTCATTTTTTATTAAGCATCTTGAAACAGATGAATGATAGTACCTGCTCGTTACTTTTCTACCGCGAGTTGTGCTACCTGTAACCCACTTTCTAAAATATTTCTCAGATACTCTTGTAATAGTCAAATACTGCATTAAATTCGAGAACTAGGGCTATAATTTATTTAATGAATTTATTTCTATTATTTATTCACCTTTGACTGATTTATTTGGCGCATGTTTTTATTAATTAATATTTTGTTTTTTCACAGATAGCAAATTGCCTAAATAAAAAAAATAAAACTGTGTCAGAAATAACAACTCTAGACGATATTCGAAGAGCATGACTATCATCTCACACTGTTTAAGTAATACACCCTGTATACTGAGCTATACTTCAGGGATAGCTTTTTTAGTCCAGGAAAATAAGGAAATATTGAGCGAACTCTTTTACTCTGAGATTTTTTTATATATTTAAATGTAGGTATAGGTTCTGAGGTTAGAAAACATGTGTCACATATGCAACCACCAACAACAGGACCAAACATTGCCAATATCTCAATGAAGATGCACATTTCAAATAAAAGTTGTTCAAAATTAAATTTCCTACAAAATTGCTCTTACATTTTGCTACTGTACATTTTTTAAATGAAGTACAGATTATGTGAAAATTAATGTTTTAGAGCCAAAATAATGGTCAATTCATTTTCAAATAACAAAAGTGAATTGGAGAAAAGAAAATTGCTGAAAATTCTTGGAAAATCTTATATAGTTTTCCGAGGTTTGAATATTTATGAGTATCAAACGTATCATTTTATAGGTTTGCGTACATTACGAATTAATTAGTCGCTTTTTAATATTTTCCAGAAAAATTTTATGTTTTCTTTCAGTTTCTTTTACTTAATATTAAAAAATAAAAAATTGTGATATAATGAAATTAAAAATTTAAATTTGATGACAATAGGAAATAATTTTCTGGAGGTGCAATGGTATAATAAAAAAAATATATATCAATGTAATATTCTTTTATTTACAATTAAAAACTTTTTTTATATTTTATTTTTAACAATTTTTTATGGACTTCCATATCTATGTTTCTTATGTAAAATTGTTCATTGCAGTCGCAAAAAAATTCAAAGAAAACAGATTTTTCTGGAAAATATAAAAAAAGCGTACAATTAATTTATAATGTACGCCCTCGAAAACCTATAAAATATACGTTTGATGATAATAAATATTCAAACCTCCAAAAACTGATTTTCCAAGGATTTTAAGTAATTTTCTTTTCACTTTTGTTTTAAAAATAAATTGACCATTATTTTGGCTTCAAAACATTAATTTCCACATAATCTGAAGTTCATTTAAAAAATATATGGGAAAAACTACTTATTAGGAAAATTGAAATTTTTCATAGAAACAGTTTTGTAGAAAATTTAATTATGAAAAACTTTTATTTGAATTTTTTTTTGAAAAAATGCATCTTCAAGCGAAAAATCATATGTAGGGTGTCCGTCGGTGACGAGACATTAGACATATTTCGGAGACTACCTCCCTTTCTCAACTAAAATAATGGCGTCCACCAAACGCTTCCGGTTATACCGGAAGTTGACGCCATCTTCATTATTTTATATGGAATACCCTGTATATTATTGCAATTTTGGATTATACGTCAATTTCTAGGTGATCTTTCATAAAGGTTTCCTATTCTTAAAATTAATCGTTTTTGATTTATTTTTTTTCAAAAAAAAATTAAAAAAGCACTCCCTTCATAGTTCAAAAAGATGTGTATTTTACAATAATAAAGTTAGAGCGATTAAATTTATAGGGGACATAACTAAAACACTAAGCCTCCCTGCCATAATTTCAAAATGACTTAGTTTCATACAGGGTGGTAGAAATTTAATGCCGAATTTAGTCAACTTTAAACCATCTTAACTTATTTTTTTCAAGTGGAACACTGTATACTTTTTCACAACCTTATGAATAATTTTGTTCTCTTTCGAATGGTATAATGATTCCCTATACCTATCTCTTTTGGTTTTTAAGATATTTACTGTTTTTCGTGCAGTCAACGGATTGTGATCTTGTGACACTCTCCATGAATAAATAATAAATTTAGAATGTCAGCATTTGAATAAATGTTAATCTTTTTCATTCTTTAACAATCAATAATACTCAAATAAACATTTACTGTATGTGTTAAATTGACAACAATAAACTGGTGACAGATTAGGTGTTTGTTTTGAATTTCCATTAAAAATTTCACAGCCATCCTCGTAAGAAATTATTTGATATCCGTTGACTGCACGATAAAAAGTAAATACCTTAAAACCCAGAAGATATAGGAATTATACCGTTCGAAAGTTGTCTCTGAAATCTGTTTAATGTCTCGTTACCGTGGGACACCCTGTATTGTGCAAAACCATACTTATCGTATCAACTTCGACTTCACCTGTTACATGGGTGTTGTACAATAATGAAAACGTAATATTGGCAGTTGGTAGAAGGAAGCGTAAAAACAAACGCTTAGGTGGGGAATTCTGAAAGGAAGCCTAGATAGTGGAAGTGAGGAGAGCGCAGAGTGAAAAGTAAGACGATCGGTGTACGGTGAAAATACATAAGTAGTGAAAAATTAAAAGTGTTTAACTTTTATTAATTAGCGGGTAATTATTCTCTAAGTACTTTGCTGTTAATTGTTCTATGTAATCTTATGCTTGTGATGATTATAGATGTTTCATGATAAAAATTCTGTGTATGTTTAGCCTTCATTGTCTTACGCTTAGGCGCATATACTTTTCTAAGATAAAATTGTTACAATTATTATTAACGATTGCTCATTATTTATTACATGTTAAAATATATACATATTGTCGTGACTGCCCAGATATTGCAATACCAACTCCTTTGTTTCACATTTAACTTGTTTTATCATGATTACGTTGTTCTTTGATTTTTTGTGCTCACTTTATGTCAAGACGCATATAAGGGCCTTGTTGAATTCACTAACATTTTCGCCCTTGAGGCACGAATCTGAAAAAAAAGAATAATTAAATACAAAAAAAGAATTGCTAAAACAGATCTTCCGAAATCTCAACTATAGCTGGATTGCCTCCCGTATGGGACTCCAGTACCTTCCGGCCCTGCCGGCTAACTAACACCAAACCTCTTCAGTTTTACTTGGAAGTGTGTATGACTAATATGAGGTAACAGATGACATTTAGTGACACATTAAATGAGACAGGTCTTATTTATCATTAGCAAAGGATCTTAATTTATGCCTTTTGTTAGCGGTTGTTTTGTATTTATATTTGGGTAGTTAGAGCAACGATCGTGGGTTTCTCTGCCATGCTCTTTCCCCACAGGAGCTCTAGGTGAGCCTGGCACTCTCATTTTATGTTAAATGGTTGTTAATGTTTTTGTTGTTCTTTCTATTTGTCACATGTTTAATTTGAAGACTGTTGTACGTAAATAATAAAGTTAGGTGTATTTATTCTGCCTTTGTTTTATAAAATTAAACCATACTTCCCCTCTTTAAAGTTAGTAGCCAGCGCCTTCCGGTCAATAAAAAAATAGATGTATACGACGTAGGTATTCCTTATGATGATCACATATTTTTGGCCACAATTACGTTTATTATTTTTTTTCGATCGAACTCGGGGTTGTTATACTACAGTATATCTCAAAACGCTGTATATTGCTGATAGTTGCGTGTGTAATATATATTTTCTGACCTCAAAACTTCCACCTTTCTATAAAAAAATCTCAGAATAAAAAGTTCGCTTATTCCGTCTTTTTATGTTTAACTTTCCTCGACTATTTGCTAATATGCGTCGTACCAGACAAAAATAAATTTCAATTTTCTGCCACAACTATCAGTTACAGGGATGTGAGTATTTAGACGTAGTACAACCTAATTAAGGCCTAAGTGCCGCGGTGGAAAACAATTCCACCACCCTTCGACATACATACATACAATCTAATTAAACTTCACTCTTTGGAAACATTACAGGAATACTTAATATATTGTATGGTTTACACCAATTTCAAATGTTAACGTCAATTGAGACGTAAGAATCTTAAATGTGTTTCTCTGAATCACATTCTAAAAACAGTATCTCATTAAACAGTGACATTTCAATAAAGGCAGTTAATTTAGGAAAACGTAAATTAATTAGACAATGTTCTCGAAAACAAACAAGTATCAGTAACTGACAGCAGCAGTAGAAAAATAAGATCCACGTTCGTTTGGAACGATGTATTTTAGTAACG
>NW_019416679.1:305081-322737 GCF_000390285.2 Anoplophora glabripennis | reverse complement strand
GTTCTTGATTATAAAATGTCAACAATTCTTCTATTATTGTATTACAAAAATGCTGCGAGACGATGTCGGTGTATGTTTCAATAGCAGCAGGATTACTAGTTTTCCAGTTGCTTCTAAACTTTTTAAATATCGGGATATCAGGGCTACTTGTGATTTAGTGGATTTTTCTTTCAAATATACATTTTAAAACCAGTTAATAAACGTGATGGCGGCAAGCAAAGAGTAATAATTCCCTGTCTAGCTTTTGTTCCAAAAGTTGTGTACTTTCAATCGTCCTGTATTAGATGCAGTTGTGTCACAGCACATTATTTGTACTTTGTCCTCGAGGTTCCAGTCACAAAGTGCGTTTAACACAGCTTTAGCTTGTTCTTGGCCGGAAGAGCTCTCCAGTTTGGGTACAACCAAAAGTTGTTCCTTTTGTCCAAATGAAATAATGCGCTAAATAGACGATTTGTTTATCGGAAAATCATCACAGCTTAGATCTAGTGCTTCTACCACAGCCTGAAGTATATAGACAGAATCCCTTATGCTTAATTGATATATCTAAAGCTGCAACTAACTTATGAGTGATGAAGTCTTTCCTTCCTCTTTTTGTAGTAGTTCCAGAACTTACCGTTTGAGATGTCGATGGCAAGGGTTCCTCAAGGCTTTCATCAGAGCTGGTAGGTTGATCGGGACGTCCTTGCATTTTATTAAAATCTTGTGTAGTTTTAGATGACGATAAACTCTCGGAATACATTTGCTCATGTCTTTTTTTCTCCTTTAATTTTCTCTGACTTTTTATCTACACCCGCCAAACATCCTGGACGTCCTGTTGTTGTATGTTGGCACTCTCGGTCTCTAAGAACTCTAAGAAATTCGCAGAATTCAGTCGTTGAGGTAAGATGTAAGGGCCGAAAAGACAATTGTTATAAACGCCGAGCCAAATATTAACACTAAATTCGTGCTGAAAATTTCGTGGTTTGATTGCATGCGGGTTTTCATGTGCCCACTCATGCTGATTGTGTAAATTTGTCACACCTCGACGAGTAAAACATGACTCGTCGGTCCATAATATGTGTGATAAAAAATTTCCGTCGTTTTCAATTGAATTAAGAGAAAAAGCTATTCTATGTTCCTCGTCACCCGGATGTAAACCCTGAACAGGTTGTAAATAGTAGGGATGTCTATGATCTCGTCTTAATGTTCTAGAAATAGTGCACCTGGAAACACCAATAATCCTGGACATTTTTCTGGTACTCGTCGTGGGATCTCTGTCAAATTCGTGCAAGATTCGCTGATTCCTCCTATTTCTGCCAATATTAACGTTAATTATGTTGCGATCCCTATGGACCAGATTCAATCCGTCATTAGCGAAACTTTGATGAACATTCATAAAAACGTGTGGATGCGGCTGTCTTCTATTAGGAAATCGTCTCCGATATTCCCTAGCAGCTTCTGCCGAGTTCCCATTGGCAAACCCATATATGAAGTGAATATCTGCGTATTCTTGGTTCGTAAACTTATATATAATAGGTAGAGAGCGGACAATGTGTGTCTTTAACCCGAAGAATAGGTCAAATTTTGGTAGAGATGTGTACGCGTTCAAAAATGTATTGTGTATAAACTATGCAAAATATAATTATTATGTATAGCAAATATATCGTATTATCCTCGCGAAGATTTGTACCCTTTATTTAAAATCCATAAATCATGTGAACAGGTTAAATAACGAGAAAATAATTAAGTTAATTTAGTTCTAAAGAAATGAAATGACACTCGCGCCCATCTCTAGTCCATCCGTCGACATCGGTTGCGTTTATCGAATTCCTATTGGTCAGAATTCAAACTGCAGCCCTGTTATGAATGCAGCGTGAGTTGGACTATTCTATCATGTGCGTCGCCTGAGGATATTCGTTACATTGACTCCTAATTTCCAATTAATAGAACGACACTATTTTTAACCGAACTTTATTTAATAAATATGTAGTATACAATTTCTGATTTTCTGGGAATCTCCATCTCATCTTCCGAAATTTGATGGATCTCTTCGGGCGCTGAAACTTCGTCGGGCATTGGGGGCAGAGGTATGGAGGGTACCGGGGGCAGGGGTATGGAGGGTACCTCTTGTTGGGGAATCCCTGCTGGCGGTTGCGGCGGCGGAACTGTTGCTGTGGAATTTAACATCTGCCACAACTGAGAAGTCTTCCCCTTACTCTTCGGTTTTTGCGGCGCACGAGGACGACTCTGACGTTTTACCACAACCGGTGGTGGCTTTGGTTGAAATATATCGTCCTCGGCGTCGCTTATCGGCGACAATGCCGTGGACGGAACACCCCCAATGTCCGCTAACGCTTGTGCGATCATGTCGTCGTCCGGGATGGTGATGTCCTCGACATTGTTTAATGTCGCGGTGGCTGAAGACGACATCGCCGTTGTGTACCCAGCCGCTGCCGTGGTGTAATACCCTGTTTGCTGCCATCCAACCTGCTGCTGCTGATGACGTCGCTCTTCAGGAGTTATTTTCGGCACCGGCTTCACTCCACCCCCGTTTTTGCATGAGCTTGTAGACTTCATTTTCCTAGGAACAGTGCTCGTTCTACCCATAGCTGTCACTTCACTTACTTCACTTACTTTACTTACTTCACTTATTATTACTATTCACTTACAGTCGAACTGTATACTGACTGACTCCTCGTGATGCTGGCCTTTTTGTTGTCTACGAGCTCTCCCACCACCGCATATTCACCACACTGCGCATGCGTGACCAACAACATAATGCTGTGGTATGTTCAGAAACTTTATATCGAATTTTCGAGAACAAGACTGGATGACTCACCAACAGATTTAACTACTCTGCATATGTTCCGTTAAGTTATTGAATGTTCGAGAATTTTCGAGTAGAAACAAATATCAACGAGAAGGATCTCANATTCAAAATATTAGTAAAAAATAGTGTTCTACACGTTTTATGCAAAATTTAATAAAATATGTATTTTAATAGTTTTAGGTTAAAAAAAAAACGGACATAGTATTTTCTTTTTATGTTTTATTATTATTTTTTTATATTGTGTTTAATAATTTCCACTTTATTTTAAACTTATATTTTCATGTATTTTATAAAATTTAAGGTTTAGTTGTTTTTGTATAAAATTAAACAAGTATGAACTAGGAAATTAAATTTATTTTATAAAATATAAGTATAAAAAATTTATATTTTACGATTTACATATACAATGGGTATTTATATCTTACAGCTATTTATACATATTTTAACATATCTATTTACAATACCTATCTTAAAGCTATCACTCATTCATTCGTTTTACTTTCATGCGCCCAGTCAACCGTTTTAATGTCTTCACTTTCGCTCCTCTTTCGCACTTTATTTTCTATTTCTAATTCTCTAATTTCTATTTCTAATGTACGCAACTGCTCCCGTTTTCCAGCAAGTGCATGTCTCAAGTCCCGCACTTCCCTGTCCGTTTCTTTCTCCCTCCAACTCAGCTTCTCCCAGTAGCGAAGGAAGGCAGAAACGACGTCCGCTTCGCCGTCTTGCGAAGAAGGAATCTCCATCTCATCTTCCGAAATTTGATGGATCTCTTCGGGCGCTGGAACTTCGTCGGGCATGGTGGGCAGGGGTATGGAGGCTACCGGGGGCAGGGGTATGGAGGGTACCTCTTGTTGGGGAATCCCTGCTGGCGGTTGCGGCGGCGGAACTGTTGTTGTGGAATTTAACATCTGCCACAACTGAGAAGTCTTCCCCTTACTCTTCGGTTTTTGCGGCGCACGAGGACGACTCTGACGTTTTACCACAACCGGTGGTGGCTTTGGTTGAAATATATCGTCCTCGGCGTCGCTTATCGGCGACAATGCCGTGGACGGAACACCCCCAATGTCCGCTAACGCTTGTGCGATCATGTCGTCGTCCGGGATGGTGATGTCCTCGACATTGTTTAATGTCGCGGTGGCTGAAGACGACATCGCCGTTGTGTACCCAGCCGCTGCCGTGGTGTAATACCCTGTTTGCTGCCATCCAACCTGCTGCTGCTGATGACGTCGCTCTTCAGGAGTTATTTTCGGCACCGGCTTCACTCCACCCCCGTTTTTGCATGAGCTTGTAGACTTCATTTTCCTAGGAACAGTGCTCGTTCTACCCATAGCTGTCACTTCACTTACTTCACTTACTTTACTTACTTCACTTATTATTACTATTCACTTACAGTCGAACTGTATACTGACTGACTCCTCGTGATGCTGGCCTTTTTGTTGTCTACGAGCTCTCCCACCACCGCATATTCACCACACTGCGCATGCGTGACCAACAACATAATGCTGTGGTATGTTCAGAAACTTTATATCGAATTTTCGAGAACAAGACTGGATGACTCACCAACAGATTTAACTACTCTGCATATGTTCCGTTAAGTTATTGAATGTTCGAGAATTTTCGAGTAGAAACAAATATCAACGAGAAGGATCTCAACTTTATCTATAATACCTTGTGATATTTTTATTTAAAAAATTTTTAATAACGTGGAATATTCTCGAATTTTCTCTTTACTTTTGTTATCGGAATAAAGAATTGTTAAGACTTTTTTTTTATTAATGCAATTTGAATTAAATAACATTTACTATTGTATGAAGAAAAAATAATACATGTTCATAATAAAAACATTTTTATTTTATAAAAGAAATTAGTTACGACAGGTGTCATTCTATTATCAGTACAAGAAAATATCTAATAAATATATACATAAAAATATAATATTACATTAGACGTTTATGTTATATAGACATGAATTTCCAGTTATTGAATTTTTTCTTCAAGTGCCTGAATTAATAATTGTAATTTATTTTCTCCACTGATTTTAGCCGTTTGACTTAAAACTGTTATGAACCAATCGAAATTTTTTTCGTATTCGGTTTGATAGTACTTGATATCGTCATAACCCCACGGTAAAGTAGAAACAGTATTGAGAATAACAAAACGTGTATCGTCATGATGAGAAAGTGCTACTTTATTTTTTAATTCTGTATAAATATGATGCAACTCATTTCGGAATGAGTTCATCTTTCTGAAAGTTAAACCACCCCCATCCACGATTTTCCTATAATCATCCACGGTCAAATCGTTCTTAATAAATGGACCTCTTTATCCCTTTGACTTTTTTGGTTTCGCTGTTTAGCGATTTCACATAATACGCTTTTGCACCCGTCTGGTAGAACTCCATTATTGGGTCTGATGGAAATTTATCTTTTATATTCCCCAATATGGATTCAGACACGGGAATCTCGAACTTGTTTCCTTCTTTATAATTGGATGTTCGAAGTGATCAATGTTATATTTAATAAAATTATAAAAGTTGTCGGTATAAATTTTAATAATCAAGGAATCGGTATCTGTATAGAGTAACGAAGCGTTGCGACCGAAATTATATTTTATTATAACAGAAAAAAACATATAATACACAAAATCTTCGGAAAAGATGGTACATGATTTGAAATCTGCTCGTGCAATTAATGTGTTCGCCCCAAAAGATTTTCGATTTTTCTCCCAGTGAGTTATCAATTTAATATCCTTTATATTGTCCACATTCTCCATTGTTTTCCCGTATACGGCGTTATTCATAAGCTTGTAAAAATCCTTCTCGAATTTGTTTGAAGTGCCATTTCTCATTGTGGTGTTAAGATCAATATAGACTTTCAGCCAAGAACTTTGATTAAATTTAATTATGCGATGTATTTGTGATACTATCAAACCGTTTTTCACGGCTTGTTTTAAACTCCT
Organism: Anoplophora glabripennis; assembly: GCF_000390285.2. Lineage (NCBI taxonomy): Eukaryota > Metazoa > Arthropoda > Insecta > Coleoptera > Cerambycidae > Anoplophora > Anoplophora glabripennis. The sequence continues at coordinate 316,967 of NW_019416679.1, read as the reverse complement.
GAAGTGTGTGATATAATTATATTTGTTATTCAAATTTGGAATTTTTGATTTTGCACCGGGTGGAACCATATTCTCTGCCAAAAATGGTAAATCTGCGTGTGAGTCGTGTATTACTTTAGGATATTCTATATCTACTTCTAACGCGTAACCGTAAGGCCCTTCGTCAGGGATATCCATAACGTTAAAATTCAATTCAACCATGAAAATCTACCGGGTTGGTATTCATTCCGACATACTGTGCCCATAAAGACTCATAGCATCTAAATATATTATAAAAGATGAAGGCTCGTTTAGATTATAATTTGGGAGAAACGTATTATTTGCAACGTGTCTCCTCCCGGACCATTGACTTATTCCACTGCGAATACTTTTGTTGAAAAATTGTATCATTGTAATGTCTGTTAAAAGTTCCAACTCGATTTTTGTTAGTCTTAGCATGGCATCCCAAGCAAGTCCAGGAGCCGTTGTTCTGGATCTAATTATATTTACTCAAGGAAATTTTTGGAATGTTCTCAAATACATCACATAATATAAGCACGTCTGATTTTGAATTACAATATGTCGGAATAATTACCCAAATTCCTTCAACTAAATATTTGCCATGTTTGGCGTTTTCTCTCGTACACCGTGTCCGATATGTGTGTTTCGTTTATTTATCATAAAATTCTTCTATGCTCGATAAATTTTCAACGTTAAGTTTTTCTAGACCTGAGGTGTATATGTTGTCCACCAAAATAATTATCACGCCAGTTAGACTCTAATTCTTTATTAAATACTGATTGACACACAAAAATTGAAAATGATAAAGGTACTGCGTTATAAACACTTGCTGTGCCGGTCAACTAAAGAATGCCCTTCGATGTTCAACATCGGTGGCACAATCAACTTTACTCTACCCTGATCTCTCGAGTCAAGGTCGCCAATCCCGTCTAACCAAGGCAACACTGTGCTTAGGTAATAGAGATTTAGGTCTTGGAATAGTTCTTTAGTTGTGAGGTCGTTCACGCTGAGTATTCCGTTTTTCGATTTTATCTCCAAAATCCGTCTATAGAACATAACGAATATGTAATACTCTAACATAGTCTCTGAGACTTGCTTACAAAATACTTTGTCGCATGCTGACAACTCGTAAAGTTGTCTAATGGCTGATGGTAGACACTAGGCGCTGATAGCGACTCGGAGTGATTCCCCTATAGACTGGAGGGCGTTATCTTCCACCAACAGCATCGAGTCTAGTTCTTCTGGATCTCGTACTGTAATATCGGTGAATAAGCTAACGTCTTTTGGAGTCGAATTGTCCCTTCCCTTCCTCTGAGGCTTACGCCTCATGAGGAACTTTGGTGGAATGTCACTCTTAACGGTAAGCTCCGAAGATGCTTCCGTTGTCTGCGGAGTGACAGTTTCCATTTTCTGGATGCTATTTGATGGCGTGGGAGGTTGTTTTCACTGGTGGTTCTAGGTGCGGCTTCTCGTTATCTGTGTTAAAACTTCTGCCTGCTGGCCTTCCTCTACCACGTTGGAAACGTTCTTTTGTTGACTTTCTGTCTGTATTCGACATGTTAAATAAACCGTTAGGTTAAAATTTCCAAAAAATTGGGGTCTAGAATAATTTAGATTACAAACCGAATGAGCGGCCCCTGGTCTCTTTTTGCCTGTCAAATGACGATGGTCTCTGACTTTAATATGAAAATTTTCGAATGGTTTCTCTCAGATACTGCAAGTGATGGCATTATTGAAATCTTTCTCCTTGTCCTTAGACAAGGTATCCATTCGAACTATATTTTTTAAATATTTATTACAGATTTCCCTTAAATACGCTGTACGAGTACCTTTGCCACATTATCCCCCCTATAAAATACTAATTTTGAGATTGAATCGACGAAGGAACGAACACTTTATCAAATAGGCAAACGAAAATTGTTCATGGCTGAACGTTTTACACGTATAAGATTTTTCGGGATTAGGTTCACATATATCCATAGGTTTCAAAATGGATTCGATATCGGCATATACTACAAAAGGCACCTTCAATTGTTTTTCAAAATTTTCAAATTTTAATATGTATGTTTTCGGGAACACTTTTCCCAAACTTATCTACACGTAATTCCAAAGTAGGTGCAGTGGTGTAAAGATTGCAGTAACGCCTTTGATGTTGTAATAGCATATTTTCAGAACCAAAGTAAGATACACAACCATCACAGAAATACTTTCTATGCTCATTATTAGACACCTGACTAGAAACCAATCTCGACAAATCCTTTATCCAACAATAATGGCTTATCGCACATTCTTTACCACAATGATGATTTTGACCGCCCTCCTTAGTAATAAGTAACAAATTCACATGATATATACTCTGATATATAATACCTCAATTTTCTTTGTGAATAACGCAAAGGTCCGACTATTTCGTATTTTAGTATATTATTTTCGAGTGTTATTTCCAATCCATATACATTAACAGAGATATCGTTCATTGTTTCGAATTTTGAAATATCCTTCAATTTAACTGGAAAATTCATACCTACCAAATTTAAAACAAATGAAAAATGTGGATATGATGACATCTCATGCACTGGACCTCTCGGTGAATATAAAGCTGAGGTTATTGCCCATGCAAATTAATACTCATCTTGATTTTTATGTTTACTATAGCTTTCTTGTTTTCCACAAACTTCGGTAACTTTACATATGAAGATCCGCATAGAGGACTGTTTTTATTTACGTTAACCTCCACATATAATATTTCTTCGATAGCCCAACCTGTAATAATAACAAATTATGTTAACGACTTTCATTTCACCTCTTATTAATATCATCACTTACCAGAATCTTTCTCCTAAAATTCTGACGTTTGAGATGTCATCGTGTCTACAAAGTCTTTGTAAATGTCACTAATATCCTACGACTCGTCGATAATCTTATTGCAGCTATTAAATGCCTTTACATCGGATGTCTCGCGAGTTTGTAATTGGCAAAAGTTTCCGTATTCACTTTTATAGATTTATGAACCCTTATGATGTCTTCCAACAAATTTATTATCTTCGCCTTCACTTCATCAAAAAAAAACATTACATAATATGTATGTTTGGTATCGCTATGCACTCTATAACTAATTATCCTGCACTTGAATGCACTATTGATTACTTGTATGCCCTCACATTTAGGAGTACAGGACGTTGTTCTGTGCTCCAATCTCCTACGATGAGCATATATTTGACTTCTTGGTATATCCCTATTACAACACTTTACTGTTTGCATTGGTTGACTCTCATGTAACAATTTGATCCGTTTCACCTCAGGTTCACCAACGTTTATGCGCTTACAAGACTCCCTTTCATGACGACGCAAGTTATCACTGCGTGTAAAACTTTTACCACATACACTGCACAAACACATTTTTTTATCAGTCAAGTCACCACCGATCAGAGTTTCAATCTGAAATGAAATCCGTTCTACTTACTCCATCCTTTTTATACATAGAATGGATAGCGCATGTGCAGTTGACTCGAAATGACATTAACATTCATGTGCCCTTCAGTTAGAGGTAGTGACAGAGGACATTGAAGGTAATCCTATAGCATTCAATCAGCAGAGGTCAAATAAAAGTCGCCAACTGATGTGACCTTCAATGTCATTTACCAACTACAAAGAATATTTTAACTATGTATAGAGGCCAAATAAAGGTTACCAACTTATGTGACCTTCAATGTCGTTCAGCGTCATATCATAGATCACCACATATGTCATTTCAAGGGCGAAAATGGAGGGGGAGTCTCACAACGGGTTAAAATACCCTACTTGCGTCAGCAACTCATTCATTTTTTTGTCAGCTAGAAAAATCGCAACCTCTGCCCTGAGTTCGTACAATCTTCCCAACATATTGCCCTTCGATAACCACTTAACGTCTATGTGAAAAAGGAGCACCTCATGGTCTGCGTCCATTTCAGAGCATAGTTTTTTTAAAAAGCGTGTATTTAAGGCGCTGCTTTTGATAACATTTACCACGTTTATGGCTAATCGCTTTGTTTTCTTAAGGCATCCTGGGAGAGTCAGAAGCTAACACCTGACGGTGTATGATACAATGCGTTGTTATTGCCTTAGGATTCTTCTGTTTTACTAGCGTCGCAAGACCGGAGCGTGATCCCAACATAGCCGGAGCGCCATCCGTACAGAAACCAAAGAGTTTCTCCCAACTAATGGTATGTTTCTGAAAATATTCCGATATTGTGTTCATGACGTCGATACCTTTTAATGTTGTTTCCAGTTCTCGTGAAATCAATAATTCTTCTTTGATTATGTTGTCGTCTAAAAAGCGGACAAACACAAGTAACGAACAACAATTAGAAATGTCAGTCGATTCATCACACTGCAAAGCGAAGCATGGTGAGTTTTTGATTTTTGAAACAAGTTGCTCCTCGATATCGTTTGACATTAGTTCAATTCGAGCTTTAATCGTGTTGTTCGATAAAGGTATTTTCTTGTATTTTGTTTGGCCTCTAATCCCAAAACTTCTTCGACAGCTTTGATCAAACACGGTTTCACGAGTGTTTCTCCGATTGTATGAGGTTTTTTAGATTGCGCTATTAATTTTGAAATCTCAAACGATGCTACTAATGTTTTCTCTGATGTCGCAAATCTCGTACCACTAGGCCCGAGTTTCATTTTTTTTAAGGTTCTCTAATTTGCCTTCAAAAAATTATGACGGTCGATCAGAGAGATTAGGATAGTTACACACCCAATATCAAGACCGAATCTTCTTTTATTTTTACCTTTATGCATAATACATTGTTATGTACGCTTTTTCTATCTATTGAGGTCAATGTAAATGATAAGAGATCCCTATATAAACTCATGTGAGATCTCTCATCATCAGTGTAGTAGAATTAGTAGTTACATCTTGTATTGACCATCTAGTAATCAATAAAGTTGTTTTAACAAATAAATGTGTTAAAGTCTTCCAAGTCACGAATTGCAACTTTAACTGGCGCAGTCGGTAGGATAGTGCGAAGTCCCCGAAGATCATATTTGGTAGTAATAAATTGACCAGTGTGAAGAACCCTTCGAGACTATTGACTCTCAAGTCTTGAGCAGTAGCCAGAACACTTTTGGAAAGAACCTCGAGAACCACAGCCATTCTCTGTTGAAGCCAACTGTATTGGTGAGTCTGTGAGTCTTCCCTGTTCCCATTCCCTCGATTGATACTGATACTTTCAAGTTCTGTGACAAAATTACTATTTACTCCTTGAAATTGACTGTTTATCAATTTCCGGTTAGGTTAGGAATCTAGAGGTTAACTGTATATTAATTTCTAGTTAATTAAGAATTTAAGAATTAAAAAGAATGTAAAATCAAAATGGCAAATCCTAATTATCAATTAAAAAAAATGTATATCGATACAATCCCGACTTTCGATGGTATTCCATCACTTTTAAACGATTTCTGTGAAGCATGCGACGGATTAATTATACATTTTTCGAATGAGAATAATGAAGAGCAGAATAAATTTTTAGTAAGAACAATACGAAATAAATTAATAGGTCAAGCCCAAGTAAATATTTCAACCAGGCTGGAAGTAGAATCCTGGATTGAAATTAAACAGATATTGATACGAACTTTTGGCGATCCTCGCGATATCGACACTTTACNGTAGTAATAAATTGACCAGTGTGAAGAACCCTTCGAGACTATTGACTCTCAAGTCTTGAGCAGTAGCCAGAACACTTTTGGAAAGAACCTCGAGAACCACAGCCATTCTCTGTTGAAGCCAACTGTATTGGTGAGTCTGTGAGTCTTCCCTGTTCCCATTCCCTCGATTGATACTGATACTTTCAAGTTCTGTGACAAAATTACTATTTACTCCTTGAAATTGACTGTTTATCAATTTCCGGTTAGGTTAGGAATCTAGAGGTTAACTGTATATTAATTTCTAGTTAATTAAGAATTTAAGAATTAAAAAGAATGTAAAATCAAAATGGCAAATCCTAATTATCAATTAAAAAAAATGTATATCGATACAATCCCGACTTTCGATGGTATTCCATCACTTTTAAACGATTTCTGTGAAGCATGCGACGGATTAATTATACATTTTTCGAATGAGAATAATGAAGAGCAGAATAAATTTTTAGTAAGAACAATACGAAATAAATTAATAGGTCAAGCCCAAGTAAATATTTCAACCAGGCTGGAAGTAGAATCCTGGATTGAAATTAAACAGATATTGATACGAACTTTTGGCGATCCTCGCGATATCGACACTTTTCAACAAGATTTAATTCATCTTACTTATGATTCTCGTCAAGAATCATTGATTAACTTTAGCAATAGGATATTACAGACGCAATCGTTATTAATGGCGAAATTAAAACAATCACACGAAACAAGAGAGGTAAAAAGAGCATTGAGCACTGTGTTTCAAAAATTAAGCTAAGAAATTTACCTTTTCATTATCAACCAGATGGTCAGAACCAAAGAAATCGATGACCTAGACGAAGCAATCACGTTCATAAACAATGAAGAACAATTTAATAAGTATAAAAAAACAGTAGAGCACACCAGAGTCAAAAATCAACCTAAACCATTCCCTCCAACAAGAAATCCACATTTTCACAATCATTTCCTATCGCCAAGAAGTCAATTCCAAAACCACTACCCTAGAAACGATTTTCCTAATCAAAACTGGCACCCTAATCAGAATAATTTCACTAATAGACATCATAATCAAAGTAACTATTAAAATAGGTACCAAAACAGCAATCCTATCCCAAATAGACAAAATAATTTCACACAACAACATTGGCCCAATCAACCAATTAATGTCCAACCTCGACCAATGAAACAAAACTTCCCGACAAATAAACAAGTATTTGGCCCAAANAGTAAGAACAATACGAAATAAATTAATAGGTCAAGCCCAAATAAATATTTCAACCAGACTAGAAGTAGAATCCTGGGTTGAAATTAAACAAATATTGACTCGAACTTTTGGAGATCCTCGCGATATCGACACTTTACAACAAGATTTAATTCATCTTACTTATGATTCTCGTCAAGAATCATTGATTAACTTTAGCAATAGGATATTACAGACGCAATCGTTATTAATGGCGAAATTAAAACAATCACACGAAACAAGAGAGGTAAAAAGAGCATTGAGCACTGTGTTTCAAAAATTAAGCTTAGATACATTCGTTAGAAATTTACCTTTTCATTATCAACCAGACTTTGGTCAGAACCAAAGAAATCGATGACCTAGACGAAGCAATCACGTTCATAAACAATGAAGAACAATTTAATAAGTATAAAAAAACAGTAGAGCACACCAGAGTCAAAAATCAACCTAAACCATTCCCTCCACCAAGAAATCCACATTTTCAAAATCATTTCCTATCGCCAAGAAGTCAATTCCAAAACCACTATCCTAGAAACGATTTTCCTAATCAAAACAGGCACCCTAATCAGAATAATTTCACACAACAACATTGGCCCAATCAACCAATTAATGTCCAACCTCTACCAATGAAACAAAACTTCCCGACAAATAAACAAGTATTTGGCCCAAATCAAAGAATTTCGGTCCAACCCCGATGTCCGGTATTTCTACCATAAATTCCGATCACTTTAAATCCCGACCCGAGTTTAATAAAACCGAGACAGACATAACTCCGCCNTCAAAGTAACTATCAAAATAGGTACCAAAACAGCAATCCTATCCCAAATAGACAAAATAATTTCACACAACAACATTGGCCCAATCAACCAATTAATGTCCAACCTCGACCAATGAAACAAAACTTCCCGACAAATAAACAAGTATTTGGCCCAAATCAAAGAATTTTGGTCCAACCCCGATGTCCGGTTTTTCTACCATAAATTCGGATCACTTTAAATCCCCACCCGAGTTTAATAATACCGAGACAGACATAACTCCGCCTGGATGGTCACATAATAACCTAGAAGATCAATTATCCGTTTTTTCCCATCAAGGACATTTGACCCCAAAACAAATAAATACACTGCAAATTCCTGATAATCAGCCAGACGAGTTCCTATACGACGAATGAAACGAAGACTGGGATGCAGAACTATCTGAAAATTTTCAAAACGTTTCATTAGACGCCAACCCCACAAAAAATCCAAAACCAATCACGTTGAACTAAACACAAATCTAATCCATAGTTCACTTCCCTACATCCAATTAAGTAAACCTCCTTTAAAACTCCTTTTAGATACGGGTAGTTCCAAAACCATTCTCAAACCCGACATTGTACAGAAATATTTCCCGAATCTCATCAGAACAGACCCTATCCAAGTAAAAACGGGATCAGGACAAATCCTTGTGAAAACCCAAGCTCATATTCCATCCTTCCCCGAGTTCAACTCAAATCAAAAACTTGACACCATCCTTTTCAATTTTCACGAATTTTTCGATGGAGCCCTTGGTATAGAAGACATTAAAAAACAAAAAATAGAAATATCCTTCAAAAATAATACTATATCCAATAGTCATTGGACCCTTCCTACCTATATCATATAAACATCCAATAACATATACCCAAAATCAACCAATAATTCTTGCCCTTCAACAAGTTACAAAGATAACCCTGCCAATAGACTAAACCAATAATGCAGAACTCCTAATAAATGAAATCAAAGCTAATAAATGTTATCTCCCCACAACCCTAACCAAAGTAATGAATAATAAAATATGTTTCGAATTTCACAACTATGACACACAATACCACAACTTTGATTCCACTAAATTAAAATTTATACCATCAGAATATCAAACCTACGATTATAAACTTATTGAAGAAGGCAAAAATTCACATAAAAAATTAAACTTAAAATCCTTATTAAGAACCTCACATTTAAATAATGGGGACAAAATTATTTCATTATGTGACAAATACACCCACATTTTTCAAAAACCAATCGAGAAGTTAAGTTTTAGCAATGCGGTAAAGCACGAAATTTTGACAAAAGATGATAGTCCCGTATATTCAAAAAGTTACCGATATCCCTATGTCCATAAGGCAGAAGTTTCTAAACAAATCTCCGAAATGTTATATAATCACATAATACGACCCTCTTAAAGTCCTTGGTCTTCCCCAATCTGGATAGTACCGAAAAAACTAGACGCAAGTGGTAAACGAAAGTGGAGACTTGTGATCGATTATAGGAAAGTTAATGAAAAGACAACAGACGATAAATATCCATTACCTAACATTACCGAAATTCTAGACAGATTAGGAAGATGTTCATATTTTTCAACTATAGACTTAGCATCTGGTTTCCATCAGATTGAGATGCATCCAAATTCTATTCAAAAAACCGCTTTTTCAGTTGACAATGGTCATTATGAGTTTATCAGAATGCCTTTCGGTTTAAAAAATGCCCCAGCAACTTTTCAAAGATGTATGGACAATGTTTTAAAGGATCTTCAGAACAAAATTTGTATGGTATACATAGATAACGTAATCGTATTTTCCAATGGTTTACAAGAACACTTACAAAACCTTGAATTAGTATTCGAAACCTTTGAAAAAAATAATTTAAAGATTCAACTAGATAAATCCGAATTTCTCAGGAAAGAAGTGACATTTCTAGGACACGTAATAACACCCGACGAAATCAAACCCAATCCAGAAAAAATTAAAGCTATTCAAAATTTTCCCATACCCAAAACTACTAAAGAAATCAAATCATTTTTAGGATTATTAGGTTACTATAGGAAATTTATAGAGAATTTCGCAAAAATAACAAAACCTTTGACAAACTGTCTAAAGAAGAATGAAAAGATTGAACTCACTAAAGATTTATTGTAATTGTTTTGAATTTTGTAAAACTTTATTAACAAATGACCCTATATTAGCATTTCCCGATTTCACGAAATCATTTGAAGTCACTACTGACGCCTCTAATTTCGCAATAGGCGCAGTACTTTCTCAAAATAACAAACCCATTAGTTACGCCTCTAGAACATTAAACCCGGCAGAAATCAATTATTCAACAATAGAGAAAGAACTTCTTTCAATCGTCTGGGCATGCAAAACATTCAGACCCTATATTTACGGCACTAAGTTCACTATATAAGGTACACCGGGGTAAGTGGAACCTAAAAAATCACTAGTTCGACTTAAAACTTGTGTGAAAATTTTTTTGGGGTAGTAGTGGATAAAGCTCTATTACTTGTTAGCCAGATGTATGCTGAATAAGTGTACAAATGTATAAAAATATTAATGCAAAAAATTAAAAAAAAAGTAAAAAAATAAAATTAAGTGCGTTAGGTTCCACTTGCCCCGTGATATGGGGCAAGTGTAAACTCGCGTCAAATATCCATTAAACTATACACAAATAATAAGGTGGCAAGTGGAAATAAGAAATACACAGTTTTTTAAACGAAATTTTATTGAAAAATACTTATAAGTAGTTATTTAACGAATATTATACTGATCTAAGGATATCGAAAATGAAACGAGAGACTTTTGTCTTTTTGTTAGATGTTTCAAATTATTTGGATTTGGCAAAACAAATTCTATTTGCTCTTTAAAAGCAATAGAAATATCTTCCACGTTGGGAAAATAAAACCTTCCATCGTTTTTAGCGCACTTTCGTAGGCAACTAATTTCAACCTCTAGATCAAAGACTTTCAAAATCTTAGCCACAAAATAAATATGATCGGTCATTCCTTTAATGGGAAACTTTATCAAAACAAAGTCTTCTGGTTTTGGTTCTCGGTGTATTTCTTCTTCAATAGGAGGGGATGGTGACTTTGTCCACTCAATATCATCGTCAGAGCTTAAATCTTTTGAAAATAAACTGGTGTTCATCATCACTACTATCTTCATTTTCTTGCAACAAAACTTTTTTTGTTTTTTTTATTTCGTTTGTCCTTCCCAGATAATTTTGCGTCTAGTTGTATTTTTTGTTCTTTCATTTTTTACACATAGTCGAGAGATGTTATAATCTCAGCTCCAGGACATATCTTTTTTCGTTTCTGATTAGTGTTTAACGGATTTTGCTTAACGTGTTCAAGAAGAATCTTTTCAAAAGATATTTCGACTAAGCCAGATGTCCCTCCTTCTTGTTGTACGCCATTTTTATTTTGTATTATATAAATAATATAAATAAATTATATATTGTAAATATGACAGAAACCCACAAAAAATAAAATTAAAAATATCTGAAACGCCCTCATTCCCTTTCGAACACATTCACATTGACACGTTCATTATAGATAAAAACCATTTCTTGACAATACTTGACCTTTTTTCAAAATATGGACAAGCATATTGCCTAGAAGCAAAAAATAGCATTAATATCATAGAAGCCTTACTATTATTCATATCTCACATGGGTATACCACACAAAATCACCGCAGATAATGGTACTGAATTTAATAACCAAATCATAAAAGACTTTTGCCTTCTACACAATACTACACTTCACTACACCTTACCATTCAAATTCCAAATCTCCTGTTGAAAGATTTCATTCAAGCCTAATAGACTCTATAAGATGTCTTAAACAAGAACATCAGAAATCAATTAAGTACCTCATGACCCTAGCTGTCTTACTATATAATAATTCTGTTCACTCCAGAAGTGTGATTAATGAAGGTGAGATCAACCAGCAATCCTTATGATGCCAAATTTTACTGAAATCGGTGGATTTCAAAAAAGTACACCCGCCATATTGGATCAGCCATCTTGAATTTTTACAATGTGAATTCATATTCGTAATCAGCGACCCAAAAAACCCCTTTATACAAAATCTGGTCAAAATCCGCTCAGAATTTGAAAATAGCGATTCCTGCTCGGTTTTTTGAGGTTAGAAAAAAAACACACGTTCTAGCTCAATTCTGACAGTGGATTTGAATTC
>NW_019416679.1:291157-302246 GCF_000390285.2 Anoplophora glabripennis | reverse complement strand
TACACTTCACTACCCCTTATCATTCAAATTCCAATTCTCCTGTTGAAAGATTTTATTCAAACCTGATAGACTCTATAAGATGTCTTAAACAAGAACATCAGAAATCAATTAAGTACCTCATGACCCTAGCTGTCTTACTATATAATAATTCAATTCACTCCACAATCAATATGACACCTTTCGAAGTAATCCATGGCCCAAAAACTAACCCATTTGATATTTCCCCACAAACTATCATCAATCAATATACTCATAATCATCGAGAAAATTTACAACTCTTACATAACCAGGCTAAAGAAAGAATTCAAAACAACAAAACAAAAGTTATCGAAAAGAAAAACCAACAATTATCAGAACCTGAATCAATACAAACAGATCAAATTGTTTATATTCAAACAGAACCAAGGAAACCTAAAGATCACCCAAAATTCAAAGAAACAGTCGCTTTAGAGGATAGAGACAATAAAATCTTAACTGAAATTGGTACTGTACATAAAAATAAGGTGAGTAAGCCGCGAAAAATAATAGGGAAATCTTTGTTACAGGATGACAATGAATCCCCTATCTAACAATCCTCTACCTAACGATCCTAGCAGTAGTCCAGTCCGAAGATATAACCTTCGATCCCATCGATAGTGTAGCACTATTTGAGAAATTAGGTAAACGAGTACACATCATTGAACAATATCACATGTTTATACACAAATTAGACCTCCATCCTTTATATGAAGCATTTCAGAAACTTAAGCTTTTAATTGATCAAAATAATCAAAGAAACACATCTCAAGGGATTTCAGATTCACTTTTACATAAAGAAGAAAATCTAAAAGTAATTGTTTATCAAGAATTTAGAACATTTAGAATCATAACACTGGTGTCGGAATTCGTTTAAAGTCATTTGTTGATTGTGTTTTGCACCGTACATGGCCATTATCGCCTGCGTCAACAATCGCAGACTTTTCTGCTTCAGGGAAATTGAAAATAGCTAATGTAGTTGCCAAGTCGTTATTTTTAAGGAGCGCTTTTAATAATTTATTTTTGCCTTGATAATAAAATGCTGATGTATCGCATCCAGAAAATGCGTGCAGAAATAAAACTAATGAATTGGTCGTGTATGAAACTGTTTGAATCGTAGTACGTGATATCCCCTTTGATGTCTCTTAAAAAGTAAACTTTCTTATCTGATGAAGTTCGTTGCGTCATTATGACGAGGTGATCCGTATCTCTGAACTCTTACTGATAGCAGTCTCCACAATTAATGTGTCAGCATCTTCTTTGGCTTGCAAGCATGGAATGTCATGGCATAGTAGTTTACCAATTAAACACAAAATGAATATTTTTATTATCATCATTACTGAGGAAATCGTCTTGAGTTTTCGACAACGGAGTTTACTCATTGAAATCGATTTCTCTACAAACTCCCGTTGCTTTTCTTCGTACTCTCTCTGCTGATTTAGTCCCAATATTCTCATAACCATCAAATACTACGGTAATATTACTGCCTGGGAAATGTTTGAGCAAATAATCTACGTACAACTGAGTTATTTCCCCGTACTTCATTGCACTGTCAGCACCAAATCCTCGTGGCCAAATAACTTTTTTTTAGCAAAAAGCCTCCGTCAATCACGTACTGAACTTTTGCAGGTAACCCGTCAATTTTTTTGAAATTATCCATGAACTTCGACTTATCCGTCTTACGCATAATGCCATTTTCAAATATTGTTGCCGGATATTTAGCAAGTTCAAAGCTAAGGCATTCCTTTAAATTTTGATTTTTGTTTACGGCGACGGCAATTCTTTGAAAAATGAGTGTCGGATTGGCAGTGATAACATCGCCATTATCGACAACAATTTTGCCAGCAGCAGCTTGCAAAGATAGAACTTGCTTTTTCTTAGAAAATTTCATTTTATCAAAAGTTGTAGTATTTTTTATTTGCTCGCGTAACAGTTCCTTTCCTACTTCCAAAGCTTTGTAACAAGTTATAGTTGCATCTCCCATAATACCTGTACCAAGGGATACTGGAACTGTAGCTACAGGAAACGGGTTATTTTTGCTAAAAAATTTCAACATTTTCTGCAGATCATCGTAATCTCTTCTCATGCGCGATGGTCTGCTGTCTTTGTGCTGCTCACTAGACGCAAAGAAAACCTTTGAATATGATTACAATTGTTCGCACAAGTCTACCATTGCTGGAGTGGATAAAGTCCATTGAGCCTGCACACTTTCAGTAACACCTCGACCGTGAGTTAGACCCTCCTACTTTTCATCAATCGCATTAGAAATTGTTCGATGATCATATCGCTCCACGTGCCAGACCAGAATTTGTCTGTACGCCTAATGGTAAAATATCCACTTGTCATAAACTTTTCCAATTCTTGTAACTCTTTCTCTTCCATGGCTGTTCTACCTTGTTTAGTTTTCAACTCGGCCAATCTATTTTTTAGAACAATCATTTGCTGTAAGTCCAATGAAAGACACTTGACGTAATGAAAATGACCTGTTACCAGGAAAAGTGGTATCATTCTGTGACAACATTCCAAATGTAAATCGAAATCACCACTTCTCTCGGCTTCAATGTACAGCTTCATTATTGTAAGTAATTGAAAGTACAGGACCCATAACCGAGCCGTTGGTCCACGAGTTTCCAGTTCTTCTAATTTTTTATGAAATTTTTCGTAAGCTGATGTAAAATGAATGTTGTCTAAATAATCTCTAAGATTTGGGCCTTGCTTTATGATGATGTTATTCATGATTTCTTGCTCTTCACTACTGAAGTCACATTCCTCCATAATCAATATGCCTAAGGCTGCATGCATCAATGTGTGTCCGCCCAAAGATCTTGAATAAAATATGCCATTTAGCACTTTGTCGCACGAGTTTTCAGCATACAGCTCGCAAAATATTTCCGTTACCATTCATAACGTAACTAATCGAACTTGTAAACGAAAACCATAAGTGTAAACCCCCTAGTCGTATTATTAGTTTCGGCAAATCGACATGTGTTTTAACTTCCTCTGCTTTCCAAAAGAGAGGCGAATCAAATGTAATGAACATGTAAGCTTGATCCAGATCTACTCGTAACTTTTCTGCTTTGAGAAGTGAAGTGTATATAGTGTCCAAATTACTCGCCGGAGCGTTGATGAACGGTAAAATTTTAATTCGACTTATTTCAAAAGCATCATTTTTTGTAACTGTTTCCATAAATCCGTAAAAACACGGGTAATCGGCTTTCTTTGACACACAACGACCGTACGACCAAAAAAAATCCAGTTTAGATAATTTGATTTCTTTTGGAATTTCATGAATTGCATCGATATCTTCTAACTTAATTTTTTTAAAGCCACCATCTTGTTGTTTTCCAAAAGTTTTAAGAGAAATTCTACCATATTTAGCTAATTCTTGAGTGGTCAACGGATCTTTCACGCGGTATAGGTCGACTCTCTGACACCGCACTTTTAGGCGTAATAATCTGAATTCCACCCATCACATGTAGAGTGCCATGTCCATCAGGCGCTTCTACGTTGTGATCGGCATTGTCAACTACCATTTGTGAAAAGGCATTATATTGATATTGTTCTTCGTGACATCACTGACGATAAATATCGGCGTACTTCGGTATAGGAAGCACAAAATCCATTCGCGTGCAATAAATCGATAAGTTCTTTTGATGCAAACATTCTATGTAGTACAGTGGCAATATTAACTAGAACTGGTGA
The DNA here is from genome assembly GCF_000390285.2 of Anoplophora glabripennis. Taxonomy (NCBI): domain Eukaryota; kingdom Metazoa; phylum Arthropoda; class Insecta; order Coleoptera; family Cerambycidae; genus Anoplophora; species Anoplophora glabripennis. The sequence continues at coordinate 298,529 of NW_019416679.1, read as the reverse complement.
TATGAAAGACGCAGGTTTCGCTGCTGCAATTATTGAATGAGCTATCGAATTGATTATTTCATTCCAATCTGCTGACTTACTTTTATGTTTAGCTATGATATTGAATAAATGTCTCCGTAAAGATTCCGGAACTAATTTGTCACTGTCTTTTAGAAATTTATCTTGAGGTGGATAATGTGTCGTATCGTACTTCTGAGTTTGAATGTCTTTTGAGTAAATCGCCGCTGAATCGTCAATCTTTTTAAATCGTTCTTGATCAGTGCTACTTGCTTTATTATTATAAAAATTTCCCGCTAGTAAAACTTTCGCTAAAGACATTCGTGACATAATGATATTCTCTTTGGAAAGTTGAATTATAAATTCTGTTTTTAGTGCATCTTGCAGTTTATATTTGAAGGCCTTAAAATTAGGCATTTCTTCCATAATTTCCTTATTAAAAATATCGCGGAGGCAAAACTGAGCTTCATCAGGTTTACATATAATTAATAATTTGATTACAAATGTTCGGTTCCGATTGATTACATTCAACTGTTGCACATTTTAATTTGAAAGGCGGTTTGTCTCTGCATTTCTTATGGTAACCTGCTTCAACTTCAACTAGACATGGAACTCGTGAAATGCGACTTATAAACTTTTGTGCTTCAAGGCTTTCTAAATTATTATATTTTTTTACCAAGTTCGATCTATACTGTTTGCTAGTAACGTAGGATACACTATTAGCAGCGCTGAATGAATGGTACACGTAAAATGTTGCCACAAAAAAAACAATTATTTTTAAAATCAAAGTCGACATTCGCGCTTCGTGTCGAGGTGCTCGGTTGTGATTGGACTCTCTGAGTGATGCTGTATTGTATATTGTGTTTTGAATTGTAAGATTTAGAACAACTGTCGTGAACTAATATCGCATCTCTAATGCTCAAAACTTCTTCAACATTTTTGTCACCTCTAAGTTTACTCGATTTGATTAAATTTTGAATACCTTTACGTTTAACAATGACCGTTGCAGTATCTTTCATAGCTTTCTTGCACAAAATACAGTCGTCAGACCATGGGTCTTCTGCTGCTGGTGACTCGGCCATGGCTTGAAAGATGTGTAGAATATGTCTGAAAAAATATAGGAATAACTATTTTAAAAATTATTATAATGCGTCAAGCAAAAAGTATTCTTATGTCAAATGTGATTTTAGTGGGTTTCAAGGGCGAGAATATGCAAACTAGAGAATAAAGATTTAATATAACGTATAATTTTGAGGAAAGGTACATAGACTTTTCTGTGTTACCGGTCACTCAACTTGCTTTCCCGTGCAAAGTATACGGCAACGCAGAGAGGCCTATGGCTCCTTTCCTCAAAATCATGGGGTACTAATAAGACAATGCAACTATAGAGCATGTGCGTGGTCACGTGACATTTTCAGCATGGAGTATAAACAAACTACTGAACATAACCTAAAGGTTCTGTCGGGTTCTATATTTCGAAATATATCGTTGTTGTGTCATGTTAGTGCTTTTTTTTTCTAAAATGAGTGGTTATTATAAGTCTTTGGACAATCAGAGTGCTTTGAGATATCGTCAGAAAATAAGTATTATCAATAATATTGACCCATATATGTTGGGTATAAAATCTTGTATCTCGGAAATTAGTAATTTTCCAAAGATCATGTATCCAGATATCGTCAGTTATTTGCTATACACAAAGAGTGCATACACTTTTGAAGATTTGAAGGCCTACAAAGGTTTAGAGGCGTATAAGCAGGCAATCTCTGGGTGGGTGCGAACAGTGCATACCACGAAGTGTGCAGAAAAAGTTTTAATTCTAGGGACGGTCTAAAAAGAAACAATATAACTTGCGTTTAATTACAGAACTAACATATTTCTGTTCATATTTGTATGTAGTTTTAATTTAAGATTTTAATTATAGTAATTCAGACGTAAAGTAAGAACTTCAAATAAGACAAAAAAAATACTTGTTTTTACATGCTCATTTTTTTTACAGGTAATGCATTCCCAGAGGTTGGGTGAACGTCATTTGAAGCTATGGATTGTGGCCAATGAAGAAGGATCTATTTTATGTGCCCATTGTGACTGCATAGCAGGCCTCGGAGAAACGTGCACCCACCCACGTGTGCGCTGTATTATTCAGCATTGATGAGAGTTTGAGAAAAGCAACTGAAAGGTCGGTCACTGATGTGAAAGCATACTGGACAGCTCCTGGAAGAATTGGAGACCCAAGAAAGGTGCAAGATATTGATTTTATGTCCCCAAATAAGCAAAAAGAAATTCCTTTGTTTGAGAGAAATAAACTGAAACGCACATCTGTACCTGAGCTTAATAAGGACGATGTAATCACCTTGCTAGCTCTGCTAAAGGAGACACCAAGGGGGTCAGTTCTACATTCAATTGTGAGACCATTTTCCACTGAGGTATCAGAGTCCTGCCAAGAAAAAACATCGTATATGTTAAACGGATTGTATAAATTAGAAAACGAGAAACATACATTGGACAGTTTAAAACAAATTGGTAAGCATTTATTGTAATATTTACATATCTTCTGCTGTCACAGATGTGTATTTGTTTATTACCTTGCTATGCCAGGGTGCATATTGACTGCTCACCATCTCAGTTTTTTACATGTGTTCCTTAGGACTAAAGTTTATAGTATGAACTGTAAGTGTATTTGTTGCCTGCCGTGACTCCTGTAGTAGAACCATGAACAATCGACATCGATATGTCCCCTTACTTCTCATTTTGCCTCTTCCAGATTAGCTAGGAGAGGTCAAGTGAGAAAACGGCAAAACATATCGATGTTGATTGTTCATGGTTCTCCACTGTTCAGATAAAGTATATGCAGTGTATGTGTGATTACTGAATGATGTGTTGCCAAATACTGCCTAGTGTTTAACTCTATAAGAACTAGTTGTAAGTATAATTTTTTGCAGGATCTAGTTCGGACCTCACTATTCCCCTGGAGGAATGCAGAAAAATTGAGAAGTTGACTGGGGAGCAAGCACAATCAAAGGCATGGTTTCATTTTAGAGCAGGACGAATAACCGCTTCACACTTCAAGTCTGTTTGTCGAACCAAAGTAGAACAACCTTCACTTTCATTATTGAAAACAATGTGCTACCCTTTGCGTAGTACATTTAGAACAAAAGCAACAATTTATGGCTGTATGCACGAAAAAGATGCTTTACAGGCTTACACAGAGAAAATGTGTGTGATACATGAAGATTTTGGAACCGAACCTGTTGGATTACGTTTGAATCCAGAATATCCAGCTTTTGGAGCTTCCCCTGACGGTTTAGTGTCATGTGTATGTTGTGGACTAGGGTGTACAGAAATTAAGTGCCCGTTTTGTGCAAAAGATTTAGGTGTAGACGAGTTGTCCATATTGAAAAAAAGTTGGACTAGATGATGTTGAGGGAACAAGACATTTGAAAAAAAGACCACACGTATTAGATCCAAATGCAACTTGCTATAACTCGGGTGAAATACTGTGATTTTATAATCTGGAGCAAGAACAATATTTTTATAGAAAGAATGAATTTTGGAATAGGGAAAGTAAATTGGCACTTAATTTTTATAAAAATGTTATTTTACCAGAATTATTGGGCAAATACTTCACCAAGTTCGAAGAACACGCTATCAACTGGAACGTGGTAAAACATGATCATTCCTATTCAAAGGAATCAAGTGATGTGTAAATATGCCACATGTTGCGAGCTTACGACAAGGTTTTGCTGCATACCTCAGGGTATGCTATAATTTAAAAAAATACTATAATACTTTTAGGGCCAGTTTTTCCACCCACCTTCTAATAACTTTATTTGCCCATTAAATCATGTGTCAGAAAATGAGATATAGATTTATTTGATAGTTGGAAAAACCGGCCCCTAATAATTTATTTATAGTTAAGAAAAATTAAAATATAAATAGTAATAGATTAGATATACATTTTTTTTTGGTCTTTTTGGAGACAGAAATAAAGAATAATATATTAATGTATCTATATATTTTTTTATTTGCGGCAGAGTCTACATAATTTACAACAAAGTTATCAGTACAGGGTTGAAAAGCAGTAATAAATAATTTAACTACAATTATATACAAAATATATATGGACTTACGACTATATAATAATTATATTTATATGATTTACAATCAATCTAATGGAATAATTGGTGGTATAAGGTTTATCAGACAACAGCATACCACAACCATTTTGTTTATCAACATATATTCATTAGTTTTTTGTTTTACAGTATCTAATGGTAAAGTGTCATTAAAAATAGTAAATTTTTGACGAAGCATACCAATTATTCTTTCAACATGGATCCTGACATTTGCAATCTTGCGAGTAGTCTCTATTTCTTTTGCTGATAATTGTTTTTTTCCTTTAAGGAAAGCTGTCGTCACAACTTCAGCAAGACACATGTTGACTGAATTACTTATTAGAAAACCCCTGTCAGCGATAACCAAATCTCGTGGTTGGAGTTTATCTAAGAAACCACAATCTTCTATTATAAACTTATCGCTGGCCCTACCACCGTATGCATTAGATGTAAAACATATTACACCCTATGGGGTAATTCCTATCAAGAATTTAACTGTATGGTGGTGTTTATAATTTGACCATGTCCGAGCAGCCGCATTCATATTAGATGGCCGTTCAATGAATACCTCAAAACAGTCGATTATAACTGTTGCTCTCAGTCCAAAATTGTCATGGAAGCATCGGGGCATGTTTATACTGAGATCTTCTTGGGAAGGCCAAATAATTAAACTCTAAAACATAACAAAAAAAATATATATTAAAACCCCTACAATACATTTTTGTTGAATAGTAATAAGTAAGTACTTACTTTTAAACGAGAGTATAGTATTTCCAATGTTCTTCGAAAAATTCTTCCTGCAGAGATGTAATGACAGTTAAATCTGTTTGCCACATCTCTAAAGGGCAGATTTAACCGCAGTTTAATTAGAGTAAAAATTAATTGATGAAATTTATTCAACGGTGTCTGCGATGTCTCTATCATATAATCTTTCACCAGGTCATATATGGTATTTAAATAGGTAAACGTTGGTAAACCAGTGTAATACAATGTATTGCTATCGCTGTTTTTAAAATAATCAGTATCCATCTGAAACATGGACAGTTTTTCTCGCAATTTATAAATTTCTTCGTTGCTACTGCGAAGCGCTCGCTGCATATCCTCCACAGTTAGGTCTTTTTGTTCAGGAACTTCCTCGGGCTCAGTTTCTGATGAAGATTGTGGTAATTTGTCATCTGCCTAAAAATAATTGAAAGATCTATGCATAAGTAAGCACAATACAAATAATTAAGATTATTCTATAGAAATTAGTTCCAAGATCCCTCAGGTATACACTGCCACAATTCACCACCATACAAAATGACATTTTTAATTGTTTAATATAACAATTTTTGCAGAAGAAGCTAATTAAACGCCGATTTGTTTATCCCTTTACAGTACAGTAAACAGAAAATGTCAAACGGTTTGTTTATACTCCAAGCTGAAAGACCTTGAAAGGTGTGACGTCACGCGCACGAGCCCTATAGAACAGGTAGACAAAATTCATACAGGAGGGTCTCGAGAGAGTCCGGCTCCCTGCGGCGCACTGAGATGCGTTGCATTTGTTTGAGATTCAACCACGCTTGCCACGGTAGTTACAAATAAACGTACGATTGGCTAATTTTATTTATAATTAATTATTGAACTTGAACTTGCTATCTTACCTGTTATATGATTATTCAATAAACATGTTGTTTCCAAAGTACACATTTGTAAAGAAACTCCATTAGATAGTCCATTATACTCCAAAATACTCCATTAGATAATCTGCACTTCAACTCCGAAAAAAGGACGCCAACTCCAAAAAGGACGCCATTGCATTCATTGAATTCGCATAATTCGTTCAATCTGTCTGTTACATAAAAATAATGTATATTTAAAAATTGTGTGACTCGTCATGAAATTTATTTGTATTTCGAAGTTTTTAACTGTAGAACACGGCTAACCCGCTTGTGTAAAAGTACATACGAAAATATGATGCTCCGATTGCAATAAATCGAAATTACATTGAATTAACGTATTTCAAATGACAACATTTAATATTAGAGACATTCAACAAGTATATTAAGTAATAAACAGAGTATTTTTTTAAATCACTTGAAATAAATAATAGACCGGGAGATATTAGACTGAAGTTCGACGACGTCTTTCTCGTTTATGCCTCTGAGAGTCCTGAAAGGTAACCGAGAGACAAGTAAAATAAACTAAATTTAAAAGGTGGGCTGCGGGACACCTTTGTGAAAATTTAATTTCAATTTTTCAAAAAAATTTATGTGTACAGCGACGTATTTCTCACTTATGCCATGTTCGTAAGTTGAAAAGAAGTTTCGATTTTATCACAAAATTTATTTGGCATAAGTGTCGCAAGGGACCTAAAAATGGAAAACTTTGTAAGAAAATGTGGAAAAACATCTTTATTTGTCTACCAATTTCTCATTAATGCCAATTAGAAATTTGACATTATTATATTCGAAAAGCTCATAAAAAACATTGGCATAAGTCCTTATAATATAAGGAAGCCTTATATTATAGAGCGGGGGCCTATCCTGTACAAATTTTATTAAAAGTTCTTCCCATGAAGCCGAAACATCTTTCTTTACCAGGGTGGTGTTTCTATCTTTATCAACTAAAAAATAAACAACTATTGCTTAAATTCAAAAATGTTTACATGGAAATCCATTATAAAGAATTTTTCGAAGTAAATTTTTATATTAAAATGTTAGGGGTTACTGGTTAGCTACATACCCAAGGTTAGAACACCATTCTCGTCAAGGACTAAATTATGCACTAATGCATCAAAATTCAGTTGCATGAAACACTCATGGGATGTATAATCCTCACAATGGGACTTGATGAAGAAATTGCAATATCCACATTTATATTGCTGGAGGAAAAGGGAAAAAACTATTACGAGTTTCGATTTAATAATTTGCTAACAATAAATTATGAATGTGAATGAAATGTAATTACCTATCTCATCCATTTTCTGTACTCTCTCGACGAAATAATTAATTATAGAGACGAAATAGATAAAAAACAAACTAATCAAACACGTTTTCAGAATATAAACAAATACAAATGGCCAATAAATGTCACACGAGCACAAAAGTAAACACCGGAATACGGAAAAAGTTGAACCTAGTCAACTTTTATCCGGAACGCATGCGGATCTGTCACTTTTTCAAAATGGCTGCTGTGCGTCCAATATTTTTTCGATATTGTGATCACGTGATTCCGCATCTCCGCAGTTCCGCACTAAATTATTGTACATGAGGACCGGCCAT
>NW_019416679.1:275186-288745 GCF_000390285.2 Anoplophora glabripennis | reverse complement strand
ATAGAGGCTTTTTCATTCTGCCCGGCCGACGGCGATTGATTTCGCAACCGTGGCGGGTTTTTGGTTTGAATTGGAAAGGTAGGTGAATATGATTGTTTCGCCTCCTTTTCAATTCAGCGGTCTCCGGCATATCCGTAGGTACAAGATTATGACTTCTATGAATATACGGGGTGTTCTGAAATCCTGAAGCTCGCTCGAAGGGTGGAATACGACAAAATGGTTTTTGGATATTTGGTGTAGGTTCATCAACATTTATATTATTTACTTATGTAACAGTGTCACCCTTATCTTCATCTTCGAAACCTACTTCATTTACGTCTGCACCTCTTACTGCTATCCATGACAACATTGACATTAATTTTTCTTCAGTTGGAGTTAATTTTTTTATATCCGCTTCGCCTCCACCAGTCTTCTGTTCTGATTTTAAACATTCCCTTGCCTTTTTTTGTGTGGCACTTCCAAACAGTAAAGGTCTAAAAAATAAAATTATGTACAATTATTTATTATAAATGTATCATATCAGTTTAACGTCTTTTAAAGAGATGTTGAAATAATTAAAATAAGTTACTTTTTTCCATTGCATTTTTGATTTGTGTGGACCAGAACCTATAGCATTCAGTGATGATGTTAATTCATCTCACAATTTTTCTATTACATTATTGTTGGCTTCTGATGGCTTTGTCTTACCATGAAGTAATATTTTATTCTCCGAAATAAAATCTACCATATAAATGAGCTGCTCGGGTGATGTTTTTTTCTTAGAAGGTGTAGCACAAGACATGTCTTCAGATAGTTCTGTTCCTCTTGAAAGAATATAACAAACTAAATTTCTCCACAAAACTACTTGTAATAGAAATAAAATTTTATAAATTACCTTATTTGGGTTTTTCTAAAATCTACATCTGGACAACAATTGTCACCGCTGCATGTAAATATTTCAGTCATCATCACGTATTTGCATTAGTAAAAGCCATAAACGACCCATTTACTTTTACTATTATTTGATCAGGTTAGGTTCACTAAACGTCAGTTGATCGTTAAAGGTCAAATTCGCTTGATAAATGCGGGGTTGCCGTTGTAACGGAGGCGCGACAGATAGACGTTCGCGGACCATATTTTGACTCCTACGGACCACTGGTTGGGAATCATTGGATTATAAACTCAACGGTACGAAAAAACGACTTCAAATTTTAATTATTATTTTAACATAATACTGTATCATTTCAGATCTTCTCAACAGCGGAAAATTGGATTAATATAGGAAGAGGATACGGAAGTAAAGTCCCAATATAAATAAATATAATGTATTACAAAATTTGCGGCATGTACCTCGAAGATCACCGCTAAAAACCATCAAGATTAGGGACGAATTTACTTCATATTTTTGTAGGAGTACGAATACTTGATATGGAGTTCTAACTGAGTGTATACCCACCCAACGTCTAACTTAATTTTAGAGCATGTACTTAATAATAATATTAATATTATAGAAACTATAAAAATAAAATTGATTAATTCCAAAATATTGAAGTAGTTTTACTTACCGTTTCTGAATTCAAACCAATCTTGATGGTACATACTGGCAGAAGAAACGATTCCATAAGCTGGTATGCAAACCAAACTGATTCGTAAATATCTTCGACTCCTGAAAAAAAATTATTAGTACCTATTACCTGCTGTATATTGCCTTAACATACAAGTATCTAGTTTAAATAAATAAATTTATATCTGAGCCAGAACGAATAAAATATTGTTTATTCTTTGAATTTTTACGAAATGTGACCATAATAATTTCTGTCTTGTTTTTAATCTCCTTGACGGGTTTATTTAAAACTTCACTAAGATGACTCCAAGCATCACCCACTTTCTTTTACCTTTAAGGTCTTTATTCTTCGGGTCCCAAATGCAAGGTTCTGCTTGGTAGCATTCGAAGAAATGTAAAATTTCCTCGTTAGACCAGTTATTCATTTTTCCTATAGCACTTCTTTCATAACAAACGCACAAACGATACTAAGTCCACACAAACGTGTAGACGCTTCGCAAGCGCTTGCCACAAACTTCCTTTGATTTGTATCAAAAACCGACACTCGATCGGATCGGTCACAAGTGTTAGCAAGCATACACAACTCAAGCCAAACGCCCTATCCACATATTTGTGATGGCTTGTCGAGGTTTGGCAAGTGTGTAAACTCGGCATAGTGTCATTAGCAACAGCTAAGTTGTATGTTAGTTTCCTTTTGTCTTTTATTGTGAGTCCGCAATAGAATTTCGCAGCTTACTTTGATAATTCAAGCTCTTGCTTGTCGGAAAATATTTTTGAGGGTGATATTTCCTTACCATCAAGATTTCTACATTTCTTTTTAAAATAGCGATGCCAAATCATAAAGTTGTTTTTAAATCGATTCGCAGCGTCGCGAATAGATATTTCATTCTCTGCGATTTCACGAGCAGCTCTTTCAAAAACTGCAATGGGCGTATTCCCCCTGTTCGTCTTTTTCTTATTGGATCTCATCATCTTAACTAAAATAATGTAAGACGATGAAACTGATAGTTCAATTAGTTCACATTAACTTTGCCCACATATAACATATAACAACGTGCTCCGTGGTGATTGTGACAACTAATCATTCTCGTTAATAAGTTGAGATTACATTAAATTATTCTGTGAACCCACAAAATTATACCCACAAATAAATTGTGGAATCGTGAGAAAAACGTTAATATTCATTATCCAATATCGTTACAAAAATCGATTACTTACCGTTACGTAGATATAAAGTAATTATTGCACAAACGCTTTACTTCGCAGATATCAAAACAATTTTATGCAACTATTTTGATTAGTGCTCTAGCTACAAATGTTAAACTACATCGGTAGGTAGCATCTCACCACTGGTTACACGTATACCAAATAGAGGGAGCTTGAATCAGAAATACGGAAATTATTTGCAGTGTAACAACTTGCCCCTGTAACAACCTGCCCCACTAACCCCTATTTAGCATGCTATAAAAATCTTTTTGTATTCTTGGCACACTTGTAATTGGTACATGGTCAGTCTACTATACCCACACGTACTTTTTGGTCATTATAATCGCTAATTATAACAGGTTTTTGTTGGTCTCTAATATTTTTATCAATCTCATCTGAATGGTGAAAAGTTGATAGAAGAAATACGTTTTTTCCAGCTTTGGATAAATATGAAACCAGCTAAATCTTTGTACTGACATTATCAGGTGAAATATTTCCACACTATAACCATAATATTTCCAGAGATCTCCGGTATTCATTATTTGCATTACAAATACCAGCTACGTAAAGAAGATTTATATGAATGCATTCCCTTCATTTGTAGTAGGATTTGCATCTCTATAATTTTAGTACGAATGATTTCCTCTATGATACCGATTTGATAATTTGTATTACAATTTAATATATTCATAATTATTGTCACAATAAAACCTGCGAACCAATTTTTTCCTGTTAGTAAATAGAAATCGCTATAACGAAGCACCTTAACGTGGCAACTATAGTTGTCGAAAACTGTCACTGTGTAATCTCTTCCGTTGGGAATATTTTTGTAATAAGTAATATCACTTATTAAACCGTTTGGCAGCCTTTCAATAAAATGTTCCAGGCATTAGTAGAGTTGGCAAATAGTAGTAATAATAAAAGGGCTTTACTTTTTCTACGATGCCCTTCCAGAAAGGCCTATACCTATTTATTTTTTGTATATGTAAATCACCGTAATCGTAAATAGCCAAATCGCACCACGGTCTATTAGTGACCTCAAGAGGCCCCTGAATTTGATAGAAATAGGTATGTGTCACTTGCAATAGTCCATTAGAGTAAATATAGTATGGTTCTCCTTTGTATGGGCAGTTTATTTCCAAAATTCCATCTTCGTTTATAAGACCATCCGGAGAACCAGCCAAGAAAGGTAAGCTTTATGGATAACTGAGCCAGACTTTAGAAAATTACATTTTATTTTTATTTATTCCATGTTTGATAGGTGGAAGTCTAGATATATCTTTGTCGTATAATGTCTTTTGGCGATGTTTTATTTACTGTTGTGATTCCTAGCTTTACATATTCTACCGAAATTGGAGGTAGTAATTCTAAAAATTTCCTTCTACCGACTATATGTAAAGGTTTGTGTAATATACAATTGATCATATTATCATTCATAAAGTGGCTCCATATTTGAGTAATGTTTTTCAGTGTCTTAGTAAAATGTGTTAGTTTAAATAGCCCTTTGATAATATTTTCTTTTCTTGTTCTAACTGATTTTATTTCAGGTGGGTGCTTTTTCGAGTGCGTGATTTTATCTTTTCCTAAAAAAAAACAAATCTCACCACATATTTACTATAAATAAATAAGTTTACCAATATGGTATACATTGGTGCTAAAAATAGCGTCATCTTCGTCAGAGTCACTAATCTCTTGCTCGCCCCAGCTATTATTTTTTTTGAGCCTCCACATTATCTTCTTCATCGGTTTCATCGTTCAGCTTTTTCGATAAAATGTCTACTTGTTCTATTTGAAATTTATTAATAACTTGTTTAAACATGTTTTTGAAAAACTTTTTGAGAGTACAGGAAATAGCACATTACTCGACTTTGAATATAAACTTTTAATTTAAGTATTTTGTTTTATAGAGTATGCGCTTTCTACAAATGCTAAGCCTCCTGTGATGTCAAAAAAAGCAAATTTGGCAAATGAAAATTAGTTCGGGATTATCCAAGTCCGAAATTTCATCAATCTTAAGAAACATTGAAATTAAAATTTTATAGTAAATTATTTTTTCATTTCTAATCTGTGATTTTGTCCCTAACCTAATAATTTTTATGAGTAAATAAAGATGCAACTAAAACCCAATTAAAATATGTATTTTTAAAAATTATTTAATTCATAAATTCATAATTAAAGTTTAGTTAAATTAGTTTAGTAAGTTGGTCAGTATAATTAAAATACACCATTAGGAATATTATTATTCGTGGATACAACGACGTTTTCTTGGCCGAGATGTTGATAGAGGCTAGCTGATGAATCAGTTTCATCATTCAATTGTATTGTAAAAGGTTTCTTGGTCTTCTCGAGGGTTATCTTCATCTAAATTATATGTCGACTCCGTTACAGGAGCAGAGCCCTTCAAAAAATATAATGACTCCATAATTTAGGTAAATATATATATGTCATCTGTACCACTTCCATAACTTGTACTTGTATAACTTGTTTTAAGTTTTGCGAGTTCCTAAAACAAATAGCCATATTAAAAAAAAGGAACTGTGAGACATTCGATTTACTTAAAAATATTGAAATATCAAGTCATGATTTTTTTATTTACTTCTTCCTCTGTGATATTTTCTATTAACTTTCTTCTAATGCATTTTTCAACAGTTTAATAGCTGCTGTCATCTTTAGGGGTCATGGGAACTTCGTCCCGAACTATGAGGGCCGGCTTCTAACATCTTCGATGGCCCACCCAGCAGTAGTCGTCCCCGTAAGCATATTTTGAAACACGGGACGCTAGAAGCATTAGACTAAATAGTGAGCCGTCATTGGTTGTTTCGGAATTCGGATTAGTGGCGGGAGTTTTAAATGCATTAATGAGTAATTCACACGTATTGCGTAACTGTCCATAGGAGTTGTATGTAATTAGAATGTACAGTACTCTAGCCAGAATTAAAAAACCACTAATATGTAAATAAATGACTATATATTGTCAAAAATACTTTAATGATTTAACTTCAAGAGTATAAATTATTCAATCGACATTTGAGACAGTGGCAATAACTGAAATGTTTTTTATTGTCCTATTTAAATTTGTACCTAAGTATTTATTTTTTTTTATAAATAATTTTAAAAATGTACCTACTTACCTATGATTACGATAACTAATTGTCAGTATTTTATTAAATTAGATAGATTAGGATTAGGAATAAGGAAACATTGCTTATAAATATTGTATAAATTAAAGTAGTGAATTTTTGTGTAACATTTNGTAGTGAAGATACGTCTCGATCGCTTCCCCCACTCCGCCACCGCGCTCGAGCTATTGGAATTTCGATTGCTTGGCCGATTTTAAACAATTATTTAAAGTTACTTAGCATGCCCCGTAAACTTGATATTTTATTGAAAGACAGTGCTGCGTCTTCCGCTCACGCCCATATATTTTTTTCCATACTCATCTAAATTTTTAAACAATAGACCGTCAACTTTGACTGCCTGCAGCTCCTTTGTTTATTAACGAATCTTAACGATTTTTTTTAAATAAAGGTCTTTGAAAGTATAAGTATTAAAATATAGTAAATATTTCATTTTGCAACTATGCAAATTTACAAAATAAATTCCCTAGGTAGCAAAAANAATTTTGCTATGGCAACAATAAATTGTAATTTTGGCAAATTTTATTTTAGAAATTCCAGCTTTTACTTAAAATTTGACTGCATGTACTGTTTATATTTGAATTCTATTTCCTTTCCTGAATATTTTGATACCACTTTCACCTTGCTAGGTTATGTTGTAGTTCATATTGCAATGTAGCACATTTTACCAAATTACACTTATATTTTAATGCATGGATTAAATTTCTGTATGCCTGTCTTTTCTATAACCCTATTACTGTCTATACATCACTTTTTACACAGCCTTTATGCATTTATTTTAGGTTAGGTTAGGTAGAAATTAACAAAAGTTTTCAACATCCCGTTCCGAGGAACATTTATACAGTCTAAACAACAAATTGACCTTTGCTTTGGGTACTACTTATCTTAAATGGACTAACAAGGGCCTCTTACACACTATATACATGATTTTCTACTACAGGAACATTTCAACACAAAGAAATTTTCAAATTTTTAACGGAGCTATACATGTCAATACAATTACGTCACATAACTGCTTTTAATAACGTATGAGTTTGATTCCACATATACATTCTACATTAAGGTACTTTATATTTTATTTATTTATTGGTTTGATAGCATGTTCGAACCTATATGTGAAAAAACTTTTCTTTTCGATACAGTACTGTCAAAATTGTACAATATTTTTCAAATATCCTCATGTCAGAACTTTTATTAAATTATTAGCATTTTGGGATTGTTCTTTATCGTTCTGTGCTACTACTTGTAGAACATGAGCTTATTTGCATAATTTCTGGAGTGTGCAAACTCAAATTATGTTTTGATTTTGACAGTTCTGTCGTTTCGTTATAACGCTTTCATACAGTTACAGATTTTTTTCTATTTAAAACATAAATACATTCTTCATTTATATAAAACATAACAATATATACTCCGTTACAGGTGCAGAACCCTTCAAAAAAGATAATGACTCCATAACTTAGGTATATATATATATATATATATGTCATCTGTACCACTTCCATAACTTGTACTTGTATAACTTGTTTTAAGTTTTGGGAGATCCTAAAACAAATATAATAGCCATATTAAAAAAAGGAAAAGTGAGACAGTTGATTTACCTTAAAATATTGAAATATCAAGCCATGATTTTTTTATTTACTTCTTCCTCTGTGATATTTTCTATTAACTTGCTTTATTCTAATGCATTTTTCAACAGTTTAATAGCTGATATCCTCTTTGTTCTATTTGTATAATCAGCGTAATAATTCATCACCGAAAACTACAACTTTTTCTCCGCTTCTAACGCTTCTTTAGGGATCATGGGAACTTCGTCTCGAACTATGAGGGCCGGCTTCTAATATCTTCGATGGCCCGCCCAGCAGTAGTCGTTCCCGTAATGTTAATGGGCAATCTGAAAGCCCACTGGCACGTAGTTCCACGTAGCAGTGCAATGCTACGGCCACAGTCTTACGCACTAAGTTTTCCCAATGCCACCAGGATAATCGACATAAAACATATTTCCACCATCGGCATCTGTTTTAAAGGTAATTCGCCTCATGATAACTTCAAAACGACGTTATTCCTCCGTTAGAGTCAACATCAAAAACTCCTGTATACGTTCAGAACCCCATTCAAGTAATCGAAAAATATTCGTCATCGACATGGTCATCGTATACCACAATACCCAATCGTGTCACGTCGTCTACATTCTAATTCCTTAGAATTACGGCACTAATTTGTTGTATCGCCGCCCTGGCAGCATCTATGCGGCGATAACCCTTTTTTAAGGAATCCTCTTATCATTTCCATTTTAAGTTCTTTCCACAAATTCAATATATGTTCTGCATTGGCGGCCAATGAACATATAAATGCAAATAAATGTCTCAATCTGTAGAGATGATCTTTTACAGCCGTCTCTGCCATGCGACTATGATACTTCTAAGGATAGGCCAGTAGTCCTCTTCTGAAACAAGCCGTCTTAAAATCGGAACATCGTTCTCCTTCAACGGTTAGTAAATCCTCATAAATATTAAGTTATATTAAGAGAAAACCACGCCTCTAATTTGTTGGTCAGTCCAAAACTGTTTCCACTTGCATGATGTCGGCATCCTCCTCATAAAACAGCTCAATCTCACATATTTTTTGGCGGCTTGTCCTCGTGGAAAGAGAATTGTACAAATCATAATCATTATGACAAATTGACTGATATGACTGAAATTCATTGATTTATGAATCAATAATACACTTTAACTCACCGGCTCTTCTTCTGTTAAATACTTGCATGGACGTTAACGTAAAAGATGATCGAGTCCATATCATAATATATTACCCTTTTTCCTAACTGCTCCAAGTAACTGTATAGTTTTAGTCTTTCCTGTATTATAATATATGCTGTAAACACGTACAGTAGCGAGAGATCACAGGCTTCACGGATGAATCCCAAATTAGGGTGTACTCGTTTACGGGAAGGGTCTATCTCCATAGAACGGTTTGTCAACATATCGAAGAATTCTTGAGCCGTGTTAATTATTGTTGTTTTAGCTTGGTTTTCTTTCGTCCAAACTTACCCCAGAAAGAAATAAGTATTAATTTGGATAGCAAACAAAGTTGTGCATTATCGCATATTTCATTAAATTCCAGTTGAACGTCTTCTCGCTTCAAGAAGTGTTCAATATATTTACTGCACTCTTCTATCGTGTTACTCGTTTTGAGCCATCCTGAAGTTTCCTTCATCCATCCTGTTTATCTTTTATAAATGTTTTGGTAAAGGGGCATTACTTGTTTCCTAAAGCTGCTGCCGGAATTTTAAACACATCAGAGTTAGTATTTCTACAACAGATATACAGTATTCCACAAATTCTTTCTGGAACTAAATGACTAAAACAACATCAGTAGCGTATGTTTTTATAGCATTACCAAAGATAAGTAAATATTTTGATAATGCAATCATCATTAAGTACGTAGATGTACAGTATGTTGTCATCTTTACAGCCACGATTCAATTTCTACAGAAGTATAGAAATGAGCTTAAAATTTTACTAACTTTAGAAGAATGACATTAAATTGGATTTATGCTATTTATTTATGAATTATTAAAAATAAATTTCTTAAGAGTATACCTAATTTATCTGGGTGATTTTTATGTAATCTTTGTAGTGAAGTTATTGATGAAAAACCACACTTTTAAATAGGTTTTGATAATAATACAGCTCTATATTTATTTTAAAAGTTTAAAGTTTCTTATAATCATAACGGCGAATGACATTTCTAAAAAAAGCTGGAGTAATGCAATATTAATTGCAAATTAATTACATATACATAGAAAGGGGGATTGATGTGCATACTTTGGTACTAACTATGTATTTAAGATTTAATTAAGTGAAATTACAAAAAATACCTATCCTTTCAATCGTATTACAGTAGATTTATAAATTTAAAAACATATTGAATTGGATTTATTGATACCATATATCGAAAACTTCATAACGTGGGGCCTATCAAGAAAATAAATATTATTCATGAATACGCCTCTCTGTTAGACTGTAGCAAAGGGCGCAACCTGCCAACTTCAAATCTGGTAAATACGCTTTAATGCCTGTCGATACGCCTCAAATAAAACAAAGTAAATAAGAAAAAGGTCCCGGGGTTGGTTAGTCCACCACCCTTGTTGCAGGGAACTGCATAAATCGATCAGGGGTTGAAGAAGTGCCATCAAGTGATGAATCACCACTAGGACACGGTGCTTGCACATCTTAAACGGGGACGCTTTCACATGAAAACAGTCTGGTAGCCAAATATTACTAATATATATTTCTGTTTTGCTGAAATAATTGAATTTAATTCTTCGACACTCCCTGAAAAATATTTAGCTGCACAATGATGACACTGGTCCGTCATAGGTCCTCGATAATATTTTTCCAAAACCATCCTAATACAAGCGAATCGACATTCGCCCCTTGTTTATAGATCATCCTGCTTGCCATATCAGCATGTCTACGACGACGAGGCAATGCAGCATTAGCGACATCTCGTCTACAACATTTTCAGTATTTCTATGTAAAACAATTCTTAAATGACGACGTATCATCCCAATCCGAGAACGAAGTGCATGCCGTCGACATTGATCCCTATGAAGTCAATAGGAATGTTGACTAATCCCTCTAGATCGCCTAGTAGAAAACGTCCCAGATGAAGACCTGCCTTTTGGAACACGACGCAAGTCATCTAAATCTAAACGTTCAGGATGAACACAAAGAACAGAATTACACAACGTCTACATAATAAAATGTATGCTAATATGATATAAACTTTGTTACATGCATCTGAAGAATATTTTCCTCGACGTTTGCTGGAACTTCTCGTTGCGAACCGTGTTCAGGGCGAGGCTGCACACTGCTAGTATCGGCAAAATGTTCTTCGATTTGGTAAACGCCTATGAGGAAAACGATTAGCATAAGTACGTCTCGCCTCGTTACTATTACAACGAGCCTCTCCATAAATGAATAACGTGTCGCGGTATTCGGCGTTAGTAAACATCATTTATTAGTTTATTGCTGATAGATGCACAAAATTAAAGCGAAACACTAAATCCAAATTGAAAATGAAACCTCTCGAAAGTTGGATACAACCACGGTAACATACTGTAGGAATAAGTGTGCGTTGTTGCCAGATGCGTTAAGATCCAAGCAAACAAATTTTCTTGGAAACAAAATATTTTTTTTTTTGGATAATTACTGAAAACAGCAAATTTTTACTTTACTAATAAACTGGTTCCATAAAGATAACGCCTCTCTTTATGTCTCATTTGTTTCAATTTGTGGTTACGTTAGCTAACTACCAATGTATTTCTGGAAAAATGACTCATTTTAAAACTCACGTTGTATAAGACTTTTTGTATTTGTTCAGAAGTTTGTTGTGTGCTAACATCACCAGACGTGGACTTTTCTGCTACTTTAAGAAATGTATTTGGTAAAATGGAACATCCTTTTGTGGCATCCACTTTTTTAATGTGAGTGATACTTTTAAAACGGCTCACAACTGCTTGACGACCCATATTACTTAACTCGAAACATTTCATACAAGTTTACAATGTCCTTGATTTTTGTTACCTTCAACAGGTTTCAAATATTTACACCACGATGATGACGCAATCTTTTCATCCATCCAGCTGTAATTAAAACAGGTTTTCTTTTTGACATTTTGCCTTAAAAGATTAATGGTTTTAGTATCAAAAATATACGGTTTATTTTATTCATTAGGTATGGTGTCATTATGCCTGATATTAAAATTATTTGTATTGATATGCTGTAATTGAGAAGGTGACTGCAGGATAGATTCATCAGAATATGAAGAAAGTGTGGAAACTGGGCGAGAAGCTGAAGAAATCGGTTGTAATTCTCTGCACGACAATTCTTCCATTTCTAATTGTGATACTATTGAAATTACTGGTGCCTTTGCTAAAGCTTGATTATACATATACTTTTGAAGAATAAATCAATGTCACTTGTTATTTTTGCTTCAGGGTCTACGTTTTCTTTTTTATTCTGTAAAATATACTTCATTAATGTGCTCGAAGCTGTTTCTGACTGATTTATTATTCTCTTAAAATAGCCAGTTTGTTTTGAAGATACGGATGTCTGTTTTCGCACTGATGATGATTGTTCTTCATTAGGTTTTTGCGGAGTAGGAGATTCACAATTATTTACGTCGTGCGAAAGTAAAGAATTTGGTGCTTTTTCATCATTACTATCAGAATCTTTGTCTAAGTCCACATTAACTGATTTTATGACATTATGTTGTCCCCTCGTTCTTTAATATATGGAAGCAAAAAAGACATTTCATCCTCAAATTTCCATTTTTTTGTTTTAATAGCTGCCTGACCACTTCGTGTATCTTTTCGTTTCTTTATTGCTCTTCGAAACGAAGTATAATAATTCTGAATATTTCGACGATCCTCAATACCGGCATCGGTTTGCCTGAAGTTGATTTACGTCACGTTGTCACCTTTTTTATGCAGTTGAGCTCCTACCCATTTTATTTTTCCAAATCTTCAAGAAACACGTTCACGAAGTGTAACAGAATGACTGCCACAAAAATTAACACAGACTAACACAAAGACTTACACGAACACTAACTGATGATCTAAAAGAATATGTAGAACTGAACTCCTCTCACGACTAGCTACAGCACGGTTGACACCTCTAAAGCGGAGTTGACACTGGTAGTGAACCACGAACGTGGCTCACGCTTATAATAATTCGTGAAATACGCTTGCTTGCGATCGTTTCGTGAAGGCATCGTGTAGTGTTTACACTGGCCACTGGAGTTTTCTGTTCAGTCATGCAAATGGCTTCATTTGTGCTGGAAGCTACAGTCGCAACGTGCGAAATAATAGCCGCCGAAATTATAAAAAATTGTATGTTGAGAAATAAAAGAACGAAAACAAGAAAGAAGAGGAGATGGTGGACTAGGCAGTGGATTTTAAATAGACATATTACTGGAGCCTCGGCATTAATTCAAAATGAACTTTGTTTAACATATTCAGAAGATTTTAAAAATTTATTACGGATGTCCGAGGACCATTTTAATTATCTCTTGGAACGTATATCTAATCGCATACAAAAATCCGACACCCATCTAAGAGAAGCTATTCCTGCCCAAACGAAACTTGAAATAACTCTTCGCTATTTGGCTACCGGCGACAGCTTCAAAAGCCTGGAATTTTTGTTTAAAGTTCCAAAAAGCACAATAAGTAAATTTTTGCCAGACGTCTTGGATAACATATATACCTGTCTGCAAGAATGGATAGAGGTAAGTCACAAAATCAATTAGTTTCATCAGTAACGAACTGCGTAATATATTAAATAACTAAAAAAATTGTATGTAATGTAACAGATATATTAAAGTGTAATGAAATGATTAACAGGTTGTGTGTATTAAACTAAATACTTATTCTAATTGGAAAGTTGGGAAAACTCTTTAAAACATATTAAAGCCTTGTTAATAAATAGTCAAAATCTTCCATAGACCGTGAACAGCTGGGTAGAGGGCTAGCAGGCGTAAAAGATGTAGATGCATTCGTATCTGATGAAGGTGGCCTTCCTGGGTAATCTGAGCAGCTATAATCCTCTGTAGTAGATGTCATTGATAGTGATGGTGGCGGCATTTGTGCTTCAAACAAAAGAGAAATT
>NW_019416679.1:265996-272493 GCF_000390285.2 Anoplophora glabripennis | reverse complement strand
TTAATTCAAAATGAACTTTGTTTAACATATTCAGAAGATTTTAAAAATTTATTACGGATGTCCGAGGACCATTTTAATTATCTCTTGGAACGTATATCTAATCGCATACAAAAATCCGACACCCATCTAAGAGAAGCTATTCCTGCCCAAACGAAACTTGAAATAACTCTTCGCTATTTGGCTACCGGCGACAGCTTCAAAAGCCTGGAATTTTTGTTTAAAGTTCCAAAAAGCACAATAAGTAAATTTTTGCCAGACGTCTTGGATAACATATATACCTGTCTGCAAGAATGGATAGAGGTAAGTCACAAAATCAATTAGTTTCATCAGTAACGAACTGCGTAATATATTAAATAACTAAAAAATTTGTATGTAATGTAACAGATATATTAAAGTGTAATGAAATGATTAACAGGTTGTGTGTATTAAACTAAATACTTATTCTAATTGGAAAGTTGGGAAAACTCTTTAAAACATATTAAAGCCTTGTTAGTAAATAGTCAAAATCTTCCATAGACCGTGAACAGCTGGATAGAGGGCTAGCAGGCGTAAAAGATGTAGATGCATTCGTATCTGATGAAAGTAGCCTTCCTGGGTAATCTAAGCAGCTATAATCCTCTGTAGTAGATGTCATTGATAGTGATGGTGGCGGCATTTGTGCTTCAAACAAAAGAGAAATTATGTCTTTTTGTAAGGAAAGACTTTTCCGGGGAGAAACGTTTCTTAGCATCGACACAATATATTTTTCAAAATGATCCAAATGGTCTTCACGATTTTGGTTTGCCAAACTTGCGTGGGCTCTACTTGATATTTCATCAAGTTTTTCTAAAGCTTTATCGATGTTTGCGTTAGTTGATGGTGTAACGTTGTTTGGAGTTGCTTTAGATTTTTGTTTTATTATTGTCATTTGTCAACTTGTTCGGAGGTTGTCGCTTTTTTCCTTTATTCACCTGGGCTTCAGATTCCAACGTTTGTGACGTGATATTTCTAGACGAAAGCACCATGATGTCATCATGTGCTGAAGTGGATGCCAGCATGTCTTGGGGAATGCCTTGGGTTTGAGTATCTTGAGTGTCTACAATTTGTATATCGTCTTGCGTGTCCTGTGTATTCTGTGTTTTCTGAGTATCTTGTATGTCCAGTGTGTCCTGTGACTGCGTATCATTCTGTAAATCAAAAATACAGTTACATCAATTAATTAAAATACGAATAGATATATTTGTAATTGTTTTTTGTTTGTTTTTTTTAGGTCCCTAACGCAATCGAAAAGTGGCAACAAATAGTAAACGAGTTTTGCACTAAATGGAACTTTCCCAACTGTATAGGGGCGATAGATGGTAAACATATAGTTATCAAAGCACCACAAAACAGCGGCTCTGACTATTTCAACTATAAAAAGGATAACAGTATTATTTTACTAGCGCTGGTGGACCATGATTACTGTTTTACATATATCGATGTTGGTGCAAAAGGAAGAGCTTCAGATGGCGGGGTTTGGCAACACTGTTCTTTGCGGCATGCTATTGAGACCCGGGATCTGAATATTCCTTTAAACGGAATAATAGTCGGCGATGATGCAATTCCATTGAAGACTTTTCTTTTGAAACCTTACAGCAAGAGACAACTAACACGCGAAGAAAAAATTTTCCATTATAGACTGTCTCGAGCTCGACGTATATCTGAAAACGCCTTTGGTATTTTAGTAAGCAAA
This sequence comes from Anoplophora glabripennis, assembly GCF_000390285.2. Classification (NCBI taxonomy): domain Eukaryota; kingdom Metazoa; phylum Arthropoda; class Insecta; order Coleoptera; family Cerambycidae; genus Anoplophora; species Anoplophora glabripennis. The sequence continues at coordinate 270,782 of NW_019416679.1, read as the reverse complement.
TTTCGCGTATTTGAAAAACCAATTTTGTTAAGTCCTGAAAAAGTTGATAAAGTGGTACTAGCATGTTGTGCCTTACATAACTGGTTGCGCAAAACAGGCACTACCTATGTACCATTTGGGCTTATTGATTATGAAGATATGAATCATATAAGCCAGCCGGGATCATGGAGATATTGTACAAGTGATGGTCTTGTAAATATTCAGCTATTAACAGGTGATAGAAATCCTACCAGAGTTGCATCACAAAAACGAGATAATTACTGTAAATATTTTAATGGTGAAGGTGCTGTTCCATGGCAATGGCGGATTATAGATTAAAGGAAATAAATGGACATTATACTCTAGTCTATTCTGTTATTACAATGAATTTTTAAAACAATAAATATACTTACCAAATTCGAATGAGTTTTTCTTGATTTTACGAGTGGCTTTAGGAACCTATCCATTGTCGTAAACCACACAACTTTTGGAATATAAACATCGTCGGTAGAGCAACCAGATTTATAGCTTTCATTCATTTTTTTAACTTCTTGTAGGTACGAACTACGCAAGTTTTTAAATTTCACAAATACATGTTTTGCAGTAAAGTTTTCAATGTTAAGCTGAGCAGCAATTCTTTTGGCAGCAGCATTTCTTGCATCCTTGTTATGATATTTGGGATCTGTAGGATTCCATAATAAAGGCGTGTGTCGCGATCGTTCATTTTCAAAATAGATACATTTGGGACACTCATTTTTGGAGTTACGAGCTGCCAACAAACAAACTATCTGCAGTGACAATGCAATTTTAATATTAAAGGAAGCGTGAAATATTAAACACGTTTAATATCAGTCGTGACGTGGCGTGAACAGGTCGTGAAACAGTCGTGGGCCACGAAAATCTGTTTACACTAGTAGTGAAACAAGCGTGAACTAAGAAAGCGTGAGCCACGTTCGTGGTTCACTACCAGTGTCAACCCGCCTTAACTCTCGCGTTATTGCCGATGACGACGTACGAGACGTTATGGGCATCCATAGCCAGACGCGAATGCCGATATCCCACGTTGCGAACTATTTTATTAATGGGCGACGAATTCTTTTTGGATTGTAGTATATTTCGGATTTTTTGTGGGCCTTAGACCTCTTTTCAAACTTGATTCCAATAATTTCATCAGAATATTTTTCAAGAAATTTAACGAAATTATCCGAAATTAAAACATTTTAAAAGTTTTCAATTTCACAATTAGAAAATTAAAACCAATTGTAATATATTTACATAAAAAATTGTCATAAGTTTTATTGTGTGGCCAAATATCTTCTTTCATTTATTTAACGGTCTCATCAAAATTAAAATTTTTAAACAAATCTTTCATATACAGGATGTTTTTGAATGGAGTAACATAAATGATACCAGTGAATCTACATTTCAAAAGAACACGATCTGCAAAAAATCGCCTTAGTAAAATGTTCACCCCTGAAGAGATATGGGCCATCCGTTTCCAAAAAAAAATATGAAAATTGGCTGTAATTTGAAAACCGAACGAGGTACAAATAACAAATTTTTCGGCGCTATTTTGAAGTTGTCATTTTGAAGATTCAGAGGACACGCATGGAATTTGGTAGCTATACCAAACAACCATTTTTTGTTGCATAGCTAAATTTTCGTCATCATCGCTCCTTTTTCAATAGCACTTCTTTCAGGAGGTCGCCAAAATTCGTGGATAGTAGCCGCCATGATTATGAATTCGTGTTTGTGTCAGCGTCAAAAATTATTTTTTTTATAGTGATATTTAATTTGTTTGTATAACGGTTTTGGTGTAATGTTGGTTGTCTAACTTTGCCCTGTCTAGCTCTCGACCCTTCTCAGTAGTAGGTTCAATTCAAGATATTACTCAGCATGAAACCACACACAACTCACCACACTAAACAAAAGATGTTATTAATAAATTAATTTATTATTATTTTGTTTTCTAAAGCAATAAAATTCAAATAAGGAATGTCAAATACAGTTGCAAAATATTTTGAATTCTTCTACAATATTTGGAACACTTTGAACAAGAGTTTGTCTAGATGTGGTTACTTTACTTATTTTTATGTATTATTGGTTGCCTGCAATAAGAAATATAAATTTTTATCGTATAACTTCTTGTTCAATATGTTGTTACTTATTTCTAATATTAATGTCTATAAATTTAAAACAATTGGCCAATTTTAATGGTGATTTATATTGTTAAATTAAATTAGTTTAATATGAAAAAATTTTTTACAATCTGAAATTTTCGTATTCTACCCTTTTTATTTGTACTTTTGAATCTATGTGGCTAGCTATTTCGTATACGAATTTTAATTTAATTTGTGCACAAAACGTTAACGAAAAGAAAGGTACCTTTTTGTACGTCTTATTGTTTGATTACTTGTCGACTGGCTTCCCGCTTTTACTCTGCTTAAATGCTGTTCTTGAATCCTTGTCTCTCCTCTCTCGCTGGATTTCTGGAACCTGCCTGCTATTCCGCTTTCTTTCTGGATTCCTGGAACCTGCTGCTGCTATTCCGCTTTTTCCCTGGATTCCTGGAACCTGCTGCTGCTATTCCACTTTCTCTCTCTGGATTCCTGGAACCTGCTTGTTGGTATTCCGCTCTTACTGGCTTCCTGGAACCTACTTGTTGGTATTCCGCTCTTACTGTATTTTCTTGAGTCACTTTTCCAANTTCCGCTTTTTCCCTGGATTCCTGGAACCTGCTGCTGCTATTCCACTTTCTCTCTCTGGATTCCTGGAACCTGCTTGTTGGTATTCCGCTCTTACTGGCTTCCTGGAACCTACTTGTTGGTATTCCGCTCTTACTGTATTTTCTTGAGTCACTTTTCCAAAACTTTTTACTTTTATGTATTTGGTTTCTCTGGTTTCTCCCAATTTGCTTCTTTGATACACTCTCTCTCGATAACTGCTTCTATTTTCTATGTTTTTTTAATCAATTTCTGCAACACCTATCTCTACAAATTTTTCTGGTAACTAATCAACAATCATTTTATTTTTTTCTTGTTTACTATCTTGATTTTCTTCATCCTTGTTAGGGCCTTTTCACATATATGTCTTTGCTTTTTTAACTGCCGTTTTCCTTTTTCACTTCACTTTATCCTTTACAAATTTACAACATATTCTAGTTTCTTTAAAAAATTTTAAATTATATTTCAAAATATTTCTTATTCTATAATTTAATTTGACTTTTATATGTACTATTTTATGCCTTGTGGATCCAACTTTAATTTTGACATATTCATCTTATTAATATACAAATTTTTCTTTAGACCTTAATATCTTTTATTACTACCTCATATTATAACTATTTAATAAAACTGTGACATTTTAGCTTTTGTTTGATATATGTCGCTTACGATTTTTAATTAATTTTAATTATGTTTTGCTAATAACATCTTTGGCATGTACTCTATTTGACCAAAATGATAATAATTTTATACTTGAATTCTTGAAATTAATTCTGTTCTAATAATCCGACTTTCTTCTAATGATTCATAATACTTATTCAATACTAACAAATTTTTTTAATCAAATAATTTTCTTAATTTTATAACAATTATTTCAACCTTTCTCTTTACTGTGTTGTATTTAAATAGAATTTTAATTTAACTTTTTAAATTGCTCTCACTAATCTGATTTCATTTCAATATATATATATATTACGCGAAGCACAAAGGCTCCATCTATCGCGCTGACTTCCACTATGCCATTCAAATGGCTACTACGGTGGAAGCGACCTGCTAAAATTTGCCAGGTACTTTATTGCACGAATGTCGCCTATAGAGGGCGAAACACAATGTAAGTCNAAAAATTTTGTCCAAAAAAATTAAAAAAAAAAATTTGGGGTGGACCACCCTTAACATTTAGGGGTATGAAAAATAGATGTTGGCCGATTCTCAGACCTACTCAATATGCTCACAAAATTTCATGAGAATCGGTCAAGCCGTTTCGGAGGAGTACGGGAACGAACATTGTGACACGAGAATTTTATATATAAGATATATATATATATATATATATACATCATGCTATATTTATGGCTTCCTTACAAAGAACAAACATATGTTTGTTCTACTAGAAATAAACGGAATATATCTATTCTCATCAAAGTATATTAACCGCCATCTATTGCTTTGACATCCCATATATTTGGTTTGAATGAAAAATATTCTCTTTATATTTCACTATTCAGTACTTAGGGATTCCTTCCAAAGTGCTGAATATGAGGACTCTTCCCAGTATATTTTCCCGTTTATGTGAACTCTAATATGTATATTATATCTTATCTTACAGTACATATGAAAACCAACGCTGTTGCCAAATTTCTTTGTTCTTCACGACGTGTATATGTTCCGTATTCGGTCAATATTTGGTTCGATTTATATAAAAGACAGTCTCTAAATTGATAATGCGATGCGGTTTTATTTTAAATACCTGTACTATTTTTTACATTGTTATCAGTATATGTTATTATTAATTACTATTATTATTAAAATATCTTCTTAAAATTTTTGAAGCTTTATGCATATTGCTCTAGTGGTTTTTGAGATATACATAATTTAACAAAAATTGACAAAATTTGATCGCCAAAACCACTGAACCAATATGCACAAAGTATAAAATTTATGTACAAGTATATTGCCGTAAATGAAATGGTAGATATCCTTAATTAAACTTCTTTATGTACAGAGATGGATGGTTAACGCACTAAATTTACACCCTGTATATTTTGAGAGGCTCTTTCTATTTTTTCAAACGTGTAAATAATATA
>NW_019416679.1:187176-265967 GCF_000390285.2 Anoplophora glabripennis | reverse complement strand
TTTTTTAATTGACTAATTTTAAGAAAACTTCAACTTGTATTTTATTGTAGTTTTTTCCTGATGAAGAAACAAAATATAGTTTCGAAAGCTTGAAAATTTAAAAGAGTGTAACTTTTTTTATCCTTGGCTGCATCCCCGTCTAAGAAAGAAATTTGGAATGTATATATATATATATATATATATATATACATCATGCTATATTTATGGCTTCCTTACAAAGAACAGACATATGGCTTCTACTAGAAATAAACGGAATATATCTATTCTCATCAAAGTATATACCATTTCATTGGATAATAAATAAAATAACGGTACATACAATGTATAATATAATAATAAAATAATATATTAAATATGATAAAATATAATAAATTATTATTAAATAATTTCGTATAATTAGTCATATACGTGGCCTACTGGAAAGCCTGGGATAAATATTGCTCTAAGCTTTATGCATCTCAAGTTTTTCGTAGTTTGACCAAGAAAATTACAAATTTTAAAAAATAGAGGTGCTCTTGTTCCCTTCGACAAATTGCACCGTTTTCGAGTAAGATTAATTAATTTAAAGATTATGTTACCTGCCACAAAATGTAAAATATGGTCAACTTAACCAAGTGGATTGTGAAAAACTAGTGTAAATTTATTTTACACATAATTACAATTGTTTCTAACATTATGTGGAGTTTCAAAGTTGAAAAGAAATAACAATACAATAAAAAATTGCTTTTTGCTAGTGAATAATAACACCATGAGAAGTTCGAAATTAAGTTATTATTAATTACCTACTAGAAAAAAAATTCTATAATTTTTCTATCAAACTTTTTTAATTTTCTTTTTATTGTCGCAAAAGAAAAGTTTGTCTGCCGCACCCTATATATTAATACTCCAAATAATTTATGAAAATAATTGTAATGATGTGTAAAATAAATTGACAATAGTTTTTCACAGCCTACTTGAGATAAGTTGACTGCTTACAGATTGTATCTTACATTTTTGTGGTATGTAACACTATTATTAAATTAATTGCCCTGTATACATTTCGTCAAATTTGAAGTTTAATATTTTTAATTTGTTTTAGAAGGCAGAACTTTTTATAGAGAATTAATTTTCTCATAAATTTAATAACAAAAAGTTTCTGATATTACCCAGTAGACACACTATATAGGCAGGTCTAGGGTGTACAGTCATTTATGTAAGCTGGCACATTCTTAGAAGAAGTCTGGAAGAAAAATGGTAAGTAACTTTTTTAACTAGTTTAACTATTTTTTATTCGTATTAATTATCTATTGAAGACTGGAGTAAGTACACATTCTTAGCTAAAGTTTTTAAATAGTAATCTAAACCAAAAAATCTCAGAAAGTATTTTGTCAGTTTTTTAAACTATACCTAGTTATAAGCTGATGTAAAAAATTTTATTTTAAATTATTTCTTGCTTTCAGGTGGTATCAGAGAAACTTCAAAATTATTATTTCAAATTTATTGGAATGCTATTAATCAGAAAGTAAGTATGTGATCAGTATTCGATAAAAAATAAAATATTATTCTAATATAGTCCAAAAAAGTTCAAAAACAATCTAAAGATTAAAATTTATAATCTTAATTAAAACATTTTGACTTTTCAAGTCATTTTTTAGTGTACTGATTTTGGATGAAAACTTTTATTTTTCTTGATGTTTCTTCTTCAGGTCTTCACACTCTGATCTCTTAAGGGGTTTACGGGCTTTAATATTCTCTTTAAAGTAATGGAGTACAATTTTTTCTGGGCTTCCGTCCATTGGATCAAAATTATTCTTTAAATTTTGTTTTCTTTTCAATAGTTGAATCTTTATTCAAGTCAGGTAAATTTGAGTTTTGTGCGGCCTGAATTGTTTCAGCTAAAAGATCATCTTAATCTTCATTATTATTTTTTGCTTCTAACAATTCTGTATCATTATTGTTATGTTCCATATCTAATAAATTTTCGTCTATATTTATGTTGATATCATCAAGAGTTTTTCCTTTAAACTGACATGCCTCTCCTTTTTCCATTAAGAGCAATAATTTAGATATTTTCGCCGTCTATACATCATCGGGCAATCTATATGATGACCTGTGTACTCCAAGTGTGTGACCCATAAACGACGATAGCTGTTCCATATCATTTTCTGTTAAATGAAAAAGTTGCGTAAGAGTAGCCAAATGCTTTCTTAATCGAGTACATGTTATAGCATCTGGATTTTTAGCTCCACAAGCTACTGCATACTTTCTTAAAACTTTGTATCCATAAATAGGGTTCTTGGTGCTTGGGTTTCCAAATAGGTATAAGTTTGGCTTCTGAGTCGTGAAGAAACCGTGGAGAAAATAGAAGTTAATGTTTGATTTCTGTCCTTTCGTGAAAAGTGTTTCATTTAACAAAACGATCTTAACTTTCCAAAGAGATGTTGTCATGCCGTGTTATTTATTGCTGAACTCTGCCCCTAAAAACCAGTCTTTGTTGACGAACACTGCCCCCCAGTTCCCACAAGAGGAGCACTTTTTTTGTATTTCAAGTTTGCTGCAATAAAAAAAAAACATTTTACTATGTACATTGAGTTTTTCAACACACGTAATAGTCGTCATCTTTTTGTTTCGACGGAGTAAACCCAAATTTTGTGTGCTCTATTCTCCCTAACGCTTTCGTCAAAAGGAAGAAGAAATTACAATAGAGTCACTGGATTTTCACATAATCTCCTTGAACTTAGCAAATATCTTTCCAACGCTACAAAACAAATCTCACTAAGGAAATGTTTTCCCATCTCATTACAGTAGAACCTCGATTATCCGTGCCTGTCGGGACCGGGATTTACCCGGAAAATTGAAAACACGGATAATCCGCATATCTTATTTTTATATAAAATGGGGGGATCAAAAATTAACAAAACATACATAAACATAAAAAAGTTTCCTCTAGGCATACACATGTACATATATATTTGCATATTACAATTCAGAGAACAGTACATACATAACATCAGTTAAAAGTCGGTATGTACATAGGTACATTATGTACAAAAATATAAAAAAACTGAAATATACTTCTAATACAGGTTATTGTTCAAAGGATTTTAAATATATAATTTATTGCTTTTCGTTACTACATAGTGAAAAAATCTGTAAGTTTTGTTTGCACTTTTTTTTCAAACAAGTTTGATTTTATAGTTTCCTTAATTTTTCTTAAATTTAGTAAAATGCTGACATCAACTTCTTTTTGCTGCTCAAAATAGCACAACACAGTATCTACTGCATTTATGGCCTGACTGTGGGTTATTTTTACCTCTTCCTCACCACTATTTTCTTCCTCAACGTCATCCGCACTAATATCTGTTGTTTCATGTTGTGTCACATTTTTACCAATAATTTCTTCTGTCATTTTCTGATAACCTAAATCATTTTGATCACACCCTAACCATTCTTCAATTTCAGCCTCTTCTATTCCATTTAATTCATCTAGTTGTTGTGCTATCGTGTGTATGGCGTTGCTAGATAATTCTGGTACAAGAGTAAATTCTTCTGCCTCACTTTCATCGATAGTAATTATTTTCGAAAATGCCCGTGCTATGTGTGTGTTTTTCACACCATCCCAAGCCCTAGAAATGGCATATATAGCATCCTTCTTAATATTTAATTTTTTCCAAAAGCTCTTGAGATCGATATCAGTCAACAAGTTCATCATTAAGTCTTTTCTGTAGAGGCGCTTTATTGATTCTATTACTCCTTGGTCCATAGGCCTCGCCTATGGATGTGACATTTGGTGGAAAGAAAAAGACGGAAATATTACCATCATTTGACTTCAATATGTTGATGCTTGGATGTGATGGTGCATTATCCAATAGGAGGATTGCCTTTGGGGGTAAATTATTGTCTGTAAGAAACGTGCGAACTTGAGGCACAAATTGTTTGAAAAACCAATCTTTAAAAATTTCAGTGTTCATCCATCCGGCACTTTGACTGTAATATTTAACTGGCAACGTACTTTGGTCTACATTTTTGAAAACTCGCGGATTTTTTGACTTTCCAACCACAGCTAGTTTTAATTTGTGCTTACCAGAAGCATTCGCACAGCATAAAACTGTTATTCTGTCTTTGTTTGCGTTGTATCCTGGTGCACTAGTCTCTGTTCCCGCAGCTAAGGTTCTTGTAGGCATTGCACGCCAGTACAAGCCCGTTTCGTCGGCGTTATATATTTGATCCAATCTTAGATCATTATCTTTAATGATTTTTTCTAGATCATTACAGAATTCTACAATTCCAACCTCGTTTGCACTTAATTTCTCACCTTGGATCGCCAGTTCTCGAATTCCATGGCGCTTTTTAAATCGATGTAGCCAGCCCGCTGATGCACTGAAGGTTCCTCCCATATTTAATTGTTTGTAAAATATTTCAGCTTGCCGTGTGCACATTGGGCCTGACAGCGGAACTCCCTCCGCTCTTTTTTGTAAAAACCATTTTGCCATTGCCTCGTCTAATTCCTTATACGTTGAAACCTTCGTACTTTTGCGCATATTAGCATTGCTAAAGCTATCGCTATTACAAACAAACCGCTCAAACTTAGATTTATTCTTAATAACGTCTCGAACTGTTTGTATTCCTATTGAGTAAGATTTCGCCAAATTTGTTGCAGTTTCACCTTGCTTGTGTTTTCTTATGAGTTCAAGCTTTTGTTGTATAGTTAAAACATTTCGTTTGCGTTTTATCGGTCTCATTATTAAACATACATGTACACATCAATGTTAACTGCAGATGACTGCATTCGAATTTCGAGTCACGCATGAAATATTTATCCATTTGGTTAGATAAGACTTCTCGTACACCGCTCGGCGGTGTTCGGTTATTTTCGTAGTTTGTCACGGTTAATTCGCAGCACGAATAATCCGCAGCCGGATAATCGGTGTTCTACTGTACTTGTCTCGCGAAACAGTGATTATCACGGCGGCGTGGGATTCAAAGGTCGCAATTTTATTTTTGCTTTTTATTACATATCCGCATGAAACACAATTGACGACGCAATGAAAGTCGTTACACTTACAAATTCAATGACCAACGTCTTCGCCAAAATATTAATGAAATTGTTAACGTTTCGTGTAAAGAAACAGTAAAACTTGAAATTTCATTTTTTATATGTTAAGTTAGAAGAAACATTGCATCTTCTTATGTGATGCCGATGAAAGACACACTACATGCATTATAAAGTCTTTGATTCCACAACATGATATTCTATCTAACATTGCCAAGAAAATATTTGTGGGTTCTCCGCGATTTTCCTTAGTTTGATGAATCAGTTCAAAATAAAAAAACAAAAAGGATCGCGTGCAATTAAAAGAAATTTTGTTTTAAAATGAAATTTTATTAATTTACAAGCAATTCACTCTTTTATAAAGCCTTTCATTTCATAACATGGTCTCAACATAATGCACTGATTTCGTGGATAAGTTATAAATAAAAAAAAATAAAAGGATCGTATATAAGTGAAAAAAGTACGTAATTCAAATGATTCATGGTTCAGTTTGCCTTTCTATATTCCTTAGTGACACTTGAGAGGAAACAAATGGTATACATATCATTTGAGCTATATAATCTCTCCGACTTATAAAAATTCTCTCTGTTGTGCAATTGAATAAAACCACAAATATCGCTCCACCGGCAATATGTATTCCTCTTCTTGCCCATGATGACCTTTCTTTAATTAAAACGAAATGGTGTCTCGGACTGACAACTTGATAATTGGTGGGCACTGTTATGTGAACACCAGGTTCAAGAACCCCATCATACATGACTCCTATGTCAACTCCTGCAGCATACAGAGAACACTTCATGGGCTGCAAATAGAAAGTCCTATGAACAATTAGAGAAACCATACCAAAATTCCTTACATTGAATTATGACGCGCAATTTGAAATCCAAATTCTCGTCTCCTGAGAATGATGCCCTCCTGATCAGAATCAGTTTCACTCACCACCGCCCCCGCTTCCTGAATAGTGAAATCACCACTTGTCGATGCCATCTCTTGCCTATCGAATAATCAGTGTAATTTCTAAGACAACATAAGTTCTGAATCTCGTAACTCGCGGCAAAATTTATATTAAATAAAGATTAAAAGAAAGGCAAACATTTCTCATATATGGTAAAATTTCAGTTTTAATACATCACAAGCCAAGTGATGTACTTTGCCTTGTAATCTTCTGCCTAAAGCTGCGGTATCTGGATAAGTCTTCGAATGATATTTCTCGCATACACCCCTTACACGATGGACATGCTCGAAAATAATCAGTCATGTTTGTCAACATTTCTGGGACTAACAGTTATGAATTTACCTAGATTTAGGTTATTATTAGTGTTGATATGAGCTGGCCCTGTTTTCTTAATAGTGCAATTAATTTCTGTCTTTCCAATGAATCTGTAAAAACAAAAATATAAAAATTATATTTACAGAATAGTAAATAAGGGAAACATGAAGATGGTTTGAACCAAATTGTTTATAAGAGTAGTAAGTACTATTAGGTAAATATAAAAACTTCTTCACTTCTTCCTATCCTTTATTTTATTGGTATAATGGCGGCTTATGTTTTTAAATTTTTACAAAATATCCATATTTTTTCTTTGCCTCATTGGCACACCGCTCCTTCCTGTCGAGGGAGAGCTCCTGCGCATCAAGGAGCCGAATCTGTTCCCTGAGGGTCTCTCTGTAAACCCTCAGCGACTTTTTTTCCCCCTTGATGTGGGATATGAGGTCTTCGGTGCTTTTAATTTTCTTTTTTATATTATTCATTTTGCCGTCCACTCTCTGACGGAATTCCGCCCTCCGCTGCAGCTCTTCATTTATAATTTCTAACCAATCCTCGGAATCGTCCGAGGTGAAGGATGAAGAGGTGGAGAGCCTTGGTGAGAGCGACCGGACGGACGAAGATGGCCTCATATTCTTCCTTACCAGATGCATATTTTTGCCTCTGCAACCAAAATTAACACAATAATTTATATATTTCTCCAGGATGTCTTCAGATTTTTTTTTAAATTTATTTTTTGAATATTTACCTGGAAGGAAGTGCTGGAGCTTCGTGAGATGCCGGAGGATTTTGAAAATCGTCATCATCATCCTGTATTTTTCTTTTAGCCGCCGCCTTTGATGAGCCGCTTGGCACCGAAGCCTCCATATGTATAATGGTGTCGATGGCCAAATCGAGTTGTTCATCGGATATTCTGTAAGAAAAAAACGAAAATATGGTTTAAAAAAAACGTTGAAAAACATTAGAAAAAAACTTACGCTTCATTTATGGCGGCGTCGATTGCAGGACCACTTTCCTCACACATCTCTTGTAGCTCCAGGCGGGCCTCTTCAGATAGAGATGAGCACATGATGATATTAAAAAATTGACTTTAGTACAAGACGTTGTTGTTACTCAGCTTGTAGAAGACTGAATAATATTTAACGAATTCAGTAAGCTTATATATCAAATTGTTGCAACTTACACAGTAATACGAACATCCGGCGAATTCCGTTGAACTGTACAGGTCACTTAACTCTTTGATGTCAGCTAAAATATTGTTACATAGTTATTCTTTGAGAATTGTGTGAACTTATGTAAGTTCACAACGTATTACACGAAGTAGAACAAAGAAGACTTGAAAATGGCAAGTGTGATCTTGCCGAAACGTCGTCCAGAACACGATTCTATCCAGAATCAAGAAAACCATACGCGGAGAGGAACCCGGAAACATCTTGACAACACATATAATATCCGCGGAAATCTGAAGTTCAACATATATATATATTGTTATGATTGTATGTGTGTATGGTTTTATATGTTAGCGCCAAAATAAAATTTGTTTGTTTTGATATTAATTTTGGTTGGATTGGTGTATTGTGTATTGTATATCTTTATGAAGTTTTTCTTGATTAGTTATAGTGACTTCATCATCATTATTAGGAATAATAAATTTAAATTCAACTAAATTATCCCTTGATCTTGCTGTATAAGAATCATAACTTCTCTTTATTATAGCTATAATTCTTTTTGCATCAAAACCTTGATACGCAAATAGCTCTTTCCATAATTTCATATTATCATTTGATACTGACATCATTCCAATTGCTTCGTCTGGATCATCTAACCATTGTTTTACTGTAGGATCAGTTTTAAGAACTGTCACAATTTCATCCCAATATGAGCCTGAAGCAGCCATTTTTGCAGGACAATTTGATGATTTACAATATTTTTGAATTCTTAATTTAGAAGTTTTATTTAATGTTTTTTCTGTTTTTGCATCCGTTTATAAAATTAATTTTAAATTTTAAATTTTATTAAAATTATTATATTTTAATATAATTATGAGAGAATAAAAGATTTATAAATTTATTTAAATATTCACAAGTTAGTATTCAGAAATATAACACTCCAAGAATACGAACACTTTCTTGCCCGTCAATGTGTCTAATGGACCTGGTTTATGGAGGATCCGCTTGTCTCGAATTTCGTAAATACCTTATTTCTCCAATTGGTTATTTTAATTCCTTGTTTTCTCCTATTTGAATCTTTTTCCCTTTTCTTGCTTCTTAACTGCTTCTATTTCTCTCGGTTTTCTTTTCTTACTTTTAACAACTGTCGTTTTCAAAATTATTTTTGTAACTAATCAATAAATCCTCTTCTTTTCTTACTATCTTGATTTTTTTTCTTTTTCTCTAAAGGCCTTTCCACATATCTTTGAACGTGTCCTTTTACTCTTATAATTCACTTCACTTCACTTTCTCTTATTCACTTATACACCTTATTCTACTTTCTTTACATTCAATTTTATCTTATACTTCAAAATATTTTTTTATTTTCTCATATTATTTGCCCTTTCTAATAACTACATAATCCTTGTGTATTCTACTTTAAATTTGACACTTTTCTGACATATATTTTAATTCATCTACAAATTGTCTTTTATTTTTAATATCATTTATTACCTCTTATTCTAACTTATTTTCTATCTATTTACTAACATGATAATCAACTCAATCATAAATTTTAAAATAATCATTCCAACCATTGATTTTGCCACTTTGCCTTTTACATAACGATTTAAATTTAAATTTTACTTTTATCCCATTAATCTGGTTTCATCTCAATTTCCCAAATTTATTTGCAAATTTTATTGTTATAAGAAAATTTGTCAAATCAATTTTATTATACAAATTACACTCGATCCTCATAATATGGTTGTAATTGATCCACATTATATATTATTATTTCATCTTTCAACAAGTTACCTATTTCTTTTACCTTTTCCTTATGCATACATGGTATTGGCTACGATTTTGCTTTAAACTTCTTAATATCTTTAACTTTTATTTTATAAATAATAACCTCTAGCTACTTTCACTTAATTTGAAACCACTCCTATCTACTTCTTTCAATAAATCTCTTACCTATTTATCATAATTCTCAATAACATTTATTTTAATATCATTTATATTAAATACTTCTTCATATTCTTTATTATAATAAAATTAATCATCCTCACTACAAAATTAACTTCTATCATTTCCCTATCTTTTTCCTTGACAATCATTCCTTGTTCACTATCATTCATATTTATAACTTCATTTATTTCTTTGAAATCTACCCATATATCATTTATGCATAACTTTCTATTTTCATAATCTAATTTAGCTTTGTATTTGTTTAAATAGTCTGATCCTAAGACAATGTCCATGGTCAGGTTAGGTACTATTAAAAGTTGAAATACTAATTTGTGATTATTTAATTCTAAAGTAATATCTAGCATTTTGTTGACATCATACAGTTTTTTATTATTAGGACCTACTAATGTTAATCTATTTACTTTAATTATGTGTTGATTTAAATTTTGAAATTTTTCTACTATGCTTTGACTTATTAATGACGCTTCAGAACCTGTATCAAGTAGTATATTTAAATTGGAATTTTGAAATTTGGAATTTACATAAATTAAATTGTTATTTTGATTTATTATTACGTTTTCATCTAATGTTATAAATTCTCGGGGATGCATATAATTACAACTATATAATTTACTTAATTTGTCTGGCTTGCATTTTACTAAAAATTTTGAGGATCGTTTGTACTTTGTCTTACCGATTCCCTGTCTAAAGATCTGGATCTCTGTGTTTCAAACCTACCATCCTCATTTATGGGCATTTCAGCTCGTTCTTCTGATCTACTAGGACTTCGTCGTCTCTGAAAATTCACTTGCCTTCGAGGCTGTACATCTTCTTCCCCTCTCGATGGTTGATACTGATTACGCCGTGGATTGTTATATGCATTTTGTCGAAAACCATGGTTGAAATCATTATTATAATTGTTAAAATTTCTATTATTATTAGGATGAGCATTTTGATTACGTTGATTATCGTAATTATTACCAAAATTGTTATTATTGTTGTATCGATTGGTGAAATTATTATTATTATTTCGAAAATTATTGTTAAAATTGCCATTATTTTGATTATAGTGATTATTTTGCCGAAAATTATTGTGGTTTCGATTGTTATTAAAATTGGTTTGATATCTATCATTTTGTCTGTTACCATATCTTATACTATTTCCCTGATGATTACTTGAATTTTGAAAATTGTTACGATTCATGTTACTGGAATTTTGATAATTACTAGGCATATTTCTTTCTACTCTTGTCAAATAATTATACATATGCTCCATTGTTTTTATGTCGTGCATTGCGATGGTTTCTGCTATCTCTTGTTTAAATTGTCGTGAAATATACAATACCAAATCTTGTTCATTTATTTTTGGTGTTAAATACTGAGCTAGCGAGTATAGTCTAAGTGCATAGTTAGTGAGACTGTTGGATATGTGTGGATTAAACTTTCCAAAATATAATCGTTCTCTTACCATCAATTGTGCATTATCACCCCAAAAATGTTGTAGGAATCGATTTCTTAATTGTTCATAATCTTCAACATCATTTTCGATACCATTAAACCATATCAGTGCTTCTGATTCTAAGTTTTCTCTCATAATTTCCTTTATTCTTTCCAATTTAGTTTCTTCATCTATTCTTCCTTCTTCTATTTCTTTAATTCTCTGGTTGATAGATTTTATAAATACCATTGGGTGTAGGTTGTTTATGTTCCCTGTAAATTTGTGAATTTTTCGGTCTCCTTGACAAATCCATTTTGTGACCATCTCACCTTCTCGTCCTTTCAATTCTCTTACTCTGTCAACTTCTTTTTGGAGTTCTTCTATTTGTTCTTTTGTTCTTTTTCTTTCCAATTCCATCTCATTTCTATTACCATTTACTCTATCTTCTACCTGTCGTTTCACATGTTCAATGTTGTGAGTATTTTCCGCAACGTTTCGTCCAATAGTTCTCATTTCATCTTCCTGTTTCTTCATTGTTTCTTCTATTTCCATCGTTTTATTCGCTACCATTGCTATCTCCTGTTCTGTCTTTTCCATATCTTCTTTTAAATCTTGTTTCCATGTTTGTGTTTCCCGTCGAATTTCTTCCTTGATGGCTTGTACTTTTTGTTCAATTACTTTTACCATTGTTTCCATATCTTCTTTTCTTCCTTGTTCAAATCTTTTTAAATCTTCTTTTCTTCCTTCTTCTAATTTTTGTAAATCTTCTTTTCTACCTTCTTCTAATTTTTGTAAATCTTCTTTTCTACCTTGTTTTATTGTTTCCTCTAGTCTTCTTCTATCCTCTTCTTGCCTTTTTCTATCTTCTTCTTGTCTTTTTCTATCTTCTTCTTGTCTTTTTCTATCTTCTTCTTGTCTTTTTCTATCTTCTTGTATAGTTTTCATCATATCTTCTAACATTGTCTGTATTGCCGATTTTCTTCCTCTTCCTGTTATTGGTGCTGGTTCCATTGTCGTTTCTTGCTCTGATAAAGACTCACTTGATTCTTCTCCAGTTTGTTTTCCACTTCTAAGATCCATTTCTCTAGTTCTCTAGTTTTATTCTTGTCTTTACTTTTTCTTCTTGCCTTCTCTTCTTCTAGCCTTCACTTTTCTTCTAGCCCCACGTTCGGACGACAATTTTGTTATGATTGAATGTGTGTATGGTTTTATATGTTAGCGCCAAAAATAAAATTTGTTTGTTTTGATATTAATTTAGGTTGGATTGGTGTATTATGTATTGTATATCTTCGCCCTATCTAGCTCTAGACTCTATCTCTGTAGTCGGTTCTATGTTTTAGCAAGAAACCACACCAAGCACAGCTACAAAAAACCAAAAGTTTAGTAATAAATGTATTTATTAAAAAATTTTTTTATATGTCAAAATTTGTCACTCTAACCTCTTAAACACACTAGTCAATATATTTTGAAGTATTTCACAATGTTTATAAAGCCTTATACAAGAAGTTATATTGATAACATTATTAAATTAAATTTCATGCAATACTGGTTGCATACCTTAAGACACTGTAGTAATAACTTCTTATTTAATACTTATTAATTTTCTCTACTATTAATATTTAATTCTACAAAGACTTGGCCAGTTTTAAATCGATATGAAGTGATTAGATAAATTTACTTAATATTGAATTGGTGATTTACTAAACGTTTTATATTAATTTTTGTTTTCTGTATTATATTTCGTATACGATTTTGTTTTTATTATAAAAGGTACCNAATCTGAGCAGATGATAATGCATCATATCTTTGATCATTAATTTCACAAAGCTGTACTACGCTTGTCTAGAGATCAGGTTGTATTAGAATGCGTTGTAATCTGAAACCTCACCTTATTTGCCTTTTTACTCTAAGGTATCCGGTACTAAGAGTTGCTTCAGTTGAGAAATACGTTCTGTCTCCATAGATAAACTGGTATTCAATTGAGGTAAATATTTCTAAATTATAAAATAGGATAAACATTCATGAACAATTTCTGAAGATGTCCGCGAAAAGCAGTATCCCAACGATAGTACCTTCAGACTGTTATCAAAAAGTCCAGATACATCTAAAGAACACTATCAAAATAAATGTAAAACAATGAACAGTGCCAAAGAAATTCAGTTTCGGAAAAGGTGCTAAACTCAGCAATATTAAACTGTTAGATTTTTACCATGTTCCCTCCATGAAACATACATATTTACTATTTCTAAACACCAAAACTTTAGATGCCGCAGCAATCCAATAGATTTTTACCATTTTCCCTCAATGAAATATACATATTTATTGTTTCTAAAAACCAAAACTTTAGATGCCACAGCAATCCCTATACCTCCCTATCTGGTTTCTCCTGATTATGATGACCTTAAGTTCTTGATTTGAAAAGGCAAATATTTAGAGATGACGAAATTAAATAAGTGGTGCATTCCCGACATGGATCATAACCAAAACATCGCCTTCTAATTTAATAATACGTGCATAATAATAACGTGGACAGTGTTTGTAAAAGATGGTGATTGACAAAATGGCATTGTTCGTGTCTTTAATTGGAATTATACTCCCAATTATACTTTAAAGTATTAAATCTGCCATTACTTGTGAGGGTAATGTTATGTTTTATATAAATGAGGGATGTATTTATGAGTTTTAAATAGAAAAAAAATTGTAACTGTACGAAAGCGTTATAACGAAACGACAGAACCGTCAAATTCAAAACAAAATTTGAGTTTGCACACTCCAGAAATTATGCAAATAAGCTCATGTTCTATAAGTAGTAGCACAGAACGATAAAGAACAATCCCAAAATGCTAATAATTCAATAAAAGTTCTGACATGAGAATATTTGAAAAATATTGTACAATTTTGACAGTACTGTATCGGAAAGAAAAGTTTTTTTCACATATAGGTTCGAAACATGCTATCAAACTAATAAATAAATAAAATATAAAGTACCTTAATGTAGAATGTATATGTGGAATCAAACTCATACGTTATTAAAAGCAGTTATGTGACGTAATAGTATTGACATGTATAGCTCCGTTACAAGTTTGAAAATTTCTTTGTGTTGAAACGTTCCTGTAGTATAAAATCATGTATATAGTGTGTAAGAGACCCTTGTTAGTCCATTTAAGATAAGTAGTACCCAAAGCAAAGGCCAATTTGTTGTTAAGACTGTATAAATGTTCCTCGGAACGGGATGTTGAAAACTTTTGTCCATTTCTACCTAAAAAATGCATAAAGGCTGTGTAAAAAGTGATGTATAGACAGTAATAGGGTTATAGAAAAGACAGGCATGCAGAAATTTAATCCATGCATTAAAATATAAGTGTAATTTGGTAAAATGTGCTACATTGCAATATGAACTACAACATAACCTAGCAAGGTGAAAGTGGTATCAAAATATTCAGGAAAGGAAATAGAATTCAAATATGAACAGTACATGCAGTCAAATTTTAAGTAAAAGCTAGAATTTCTAAAATAAAATTTTCCAAAATTACAAGTTATTGTTGCCATAGAAATATTCGTTTGTTTTTGTTTTGCTATTTAATCTCTGCGTGGGATTGAGTTGTCCAGTTCATTTTTGGCAGCGAAAGAACTCACATCGATAGTAGTGCTCCTAAAAAACAAATGAAAAATGTTTATAACAACGAATAAACAAAATATTCAAGTACTTACGTAGTTAGCTGGTGGTGAAACGTCAAAGGCAATGGTGCTGTCATAAATCCGAAAGTGACATTTCTCGAACGTACATAAGTCCGAATACAACCAAAATTAGAAATCAACAAAGTTCCGAAATAGTTAAACAACAAATTGATTCTTAATATAAGTGATAAATAATAAAGGGTAATACAAATCAGTGCAAATAAAAATAAGTGCAGTGAGTGCAAATACGCCGATTCCAGAGGATACGCCAACAACTGTTAAGAGTACGAAAGCAGCTAGAGATCCAGTCTACAAAACGAGGAATGCAGCGCGACTACGACGTGTTGGGAATACAAATTGTCAAAAGTAAGTGTCGACACACATAAAAGGCCTATCTGTACAAATTTATAAAATGCGCTATACAAATCATAACGTAAAATTTTACATAATTTTAAAGAAAGGTACCTAACAAAATAGACATAAAGGGGGGATGTACCACTGTATGAATTTAGTTTTAAGGATTACAACAAGGTGTTCATTGTTAAAAGATAACTTGCTCGATTCATAATATATGACATTAGTAAAATAATTTCCATCTTTCATTTGCATAACAACATAATCTTTTATAACAAAACATAATATACAGTACGAACGAAAGGAACCCACCCACCCGAGATAAAAAAAATTAAAAATCATAATCATTCATCTCTTATAAACAAATAATATATATATAACGAGCGTTCAAATAAAAACGTGGTCGAAGTTGGCTCTGACATATTGGACGTAGGGAGTAGCTTATAGCGACCAACTTAACCTCATTTCTCAACGAGCTGTATAGCAGCTGTCAGTTTCAATAACGTTAATGACTATATAACTTTATTTTAAAGAATAATCGTGATAACAATAACAAACAATTAAAGGAGCTGCGGAAAGTGTCCCCCTCCTTGTTATAACAATAAATTAAAGCAGCTGCTGAAAGTGTCCCCCTCCTTGTTCCAAGCACTTTTCACACCTGTTCCTCAAAGAATTAAAGACATTTTCTAAGATGCTCGGGGTATTGTTAATTTCACGAATCTTGTCTATAAGTCGAGCCTGCAGATGGTTTAAATCAGGAATAGGCAGTTCAAAAATAGTGTTTTTAAGGTAAGGCCACAAAAAGAAATCACACGGCGTAATATCACATGACCTCGGTGGAAATTCATGTTCAGCATTGAGACTTATTAGTCGATTTTGGAAAACTTCCCTCAACATATTCATCGTCTCGCCTGCCGTATGTGCCCTTGCGCCATCTTGTTGAAAGTAAAAGTTTGTAATTTCGTTTTCTTCCAGCTGGTTAACAAAAGGAGCGATAATTTCTTCTCTATACCTTTGCGCAGTAAGAGTACCATTAAAAAAAATAGGTCCATAAATCCTCCTTCGATTGAGAGCACACCAAACTCCAATTTTTTGAGCGTGTAGAGGGCCCTCGACAAAAAAGTTATCTGGTTTTTCAGAAGACCACATTCTTATATTCTGTGAGATTCATGAGACACATGTGGAGGGGGAACTTACCGCTCTCTGATTGAGTGGATTAGAACTCCCGGCTCTCGGATTGGGTGGGGCTACCAAAAAAAATGGTGGGGGAGGGGGCAAAAGGGTGGGGGTGGATTAGAACTCACCAAGTTGGTGAGCCAACTTTCCCTACTGGTAGTTGGTTACAAAGAGGTACACTGCTTCAACAATTATATTCTGCAAGGGTTATACAATATAACTTATATTAAACGTAAATATATAATTATTTATGTCTAGACATATTCTGATAATGTGCCTGCCAAAATGACTCTATTATTTAAAACGATAAGTGACCTACGTCACTGGGGAAAGTTTCCCTTAATGTAAACAATTAGATAACACTTTATATTTAAGCAACCACCAACTTGTAAGCTCAGTTCAGTTCTTATTAGTTTTTGGCTAGAGAACGTGTACTCGATTAGTTAGTAAATAAATAGTTTTTAAAAACAGCTTTGCACATCTTGTGTATTTAATTATATACAAAAATATCCAATTTCTTTGAAATTTGCTACTTGTAAACAATCTGGTTGGTTATAGAGGATGTTAGTTGTCTTTTAATAAAGCCAATAATTTTGACATTTGCCAAAGAATCTATTGAACCAGAACGTTCAATTGAATTTGTAGTAGGTCTCCATTATTGGGTTGATAAAAATATGAGTGACACCGAAGCTTTAATATCAGTAATTGATTCATTGGGTCGGTATCAGATAGAGGAGAACTTGGAAGATAATGGCTGGCCATCGCCCAGAAACATGGTAAGATTGACCCGAGCGTCATTCGAATTTTGGACCGAAGAGTACCATATCGGCGATAACGTACATCATAAGATTAGATGGACCGACAAAGAGTACCGGATATTCAAACAAATCTTCCAATCGATGGCCTCCAAGAAGTGTTTTAACATTTCGGTTGACCTGTCAACAGGCCAAGGAGCAATTGCTCAGATAATCCAGACATCCAGAATTTCAAACCATCGAATCATTATTTAACAATTCTCCAAAAATAAATATTTTGAGCAATATTCTCATAGAAGAAATATTCAAACCCGAAACTAAATTAACAAAAAAAGAATTTTGCATATTTTGCAAAAATTTAAAAACATAAGCCGCCATTATACCAATAAAATAAAGGATAGGAAGAAGTGAAGAAGTTTTTATATTTACCTAATAGTACTTACTACTCTTATAAACAATTAAGAAAACAGGGCCAGCTCATATCAACACTAATAATAACCTAAATCTAGGTAAATTCATAACTGTTAGTCTTAGAAATGTCGACAAACATGATTCTGATTATTATCGAGTATGTCCATCGTGTAGGGGGTGTATGCGAGAAATAGCATTCGAAGACATATCCAGATATCGCAGCTTTAGGTAGATTACAATACAAAGTGCATCATCATCATGTTGTCTTTGCCCTTGAGCCGAGGTAAGAGAGTTGACGATTGGACGAGAAGGGAGAAGGACCGACATTGGTCAGTCTATGAAAGCTTCTCAAAGAAGAACCACATGAACTAGGACCTCGAGCTTTACCAATTTTGTATAATGTGCGTGTATATCCGGGTATATAGCGCCAAAAGTGAAGTCAAATTGGACGACTTTCTGCAGAATGGGACCAACCCTCAAAACCACAAAATTCAAATCTTTAGGCTGTAAATGTGTAATGTATTCAAAATTATACTGCAGAATAGATCCAACCCACCAGATAAATGTAGCTACATCTATTGGCCGCTGAACCAACCAACACTCAATACTGGCCGGTAGGTAAATCTGTAGAATAGAACCATGTGGGTTGGTTCCTTTCTGCAAAATATATTTGTTGTCTTTTGTTCAATCAGGGAAACATGCCTGTTAAATTTTGAATAGATTTTATAATTTATTAACCCAGAAATTTTGTCATACTGTTCTGGTTTGTTCATAATGGAAGGATTTAGAGGAAAACGCATATTAGCCTTAGTGAGAGAAAACAATATCGAGGTAAATGTTCACAATCATTAATTGTTAGGTTATGTTTTACTAGAATTATTTACTTTATTTTAGGATTGTAATGATAATGAGTATTATGATGGATACGATTCCGATAAAGATCCAGAATATAAATTACCATCTATACCACGTCCATCATCTGTGTTAGAGTCAGAAATCGAGTCAGAGCACAACCAAGATATTGTGGAGAACATTTCAAAAGGGAGACTAAAAAGAGGAAGGAAAAGGAAGTACCAAAATATGACCAGAAAAGAAAATAAAACAGCCAGGAATAGAGGTGAACGTCATTGTGATTACAAAGGGAAAGTGATTGAAAAGTTTTTGATGGGTCTTTTCAATGTCAATGTGTGCAGAAATGTCATACTTCGATTATTGAAAAGGACAGAATTGAATAATTTGAGAAATACTGGGATTTGTCTAGTTATGCTCATTGCATGCAGTGGGCAGTGGGTCGGTTCTAATGTTGATTCGCAGCATATACAGGGTGTTTCAGTTTGATATGTCACAAACACGTGAGTATATTTTGGGAATAAAAATAAGAATAAAGGTCTCGTAAACTTTTGTTCTAACTTCCTTCGTTATGAAGATACAGGGGGTTGAATTTTTTCTATAAATTAAAATTTTCTTTCATAACTTTAAAACGGATTAAGATATTGTTATCAAATTTGGGGTACTGTGTAAGCCGAGGATATTGCATTTGCTGCCAAAATATGGCTCTTTAAAATTAAGCATTGGCGTAGATACAGGGTGAGTCTGTCACTTTGGGCAAAATAAATATGTGACGCCACTGGTTAAATTAAAAAAGTGATCATTTCATAATTTTACAATTCATTTCCAATAAAAATGGTCTCTTTCATTTTCTTCGTGTCTCTCATAGTTCAGTCACAAATTGGATATTCATAGAAGTCTGTATTTCGACGACTGTGTTAACATGCGACAATGCTTCTGAATTCAGTATGCCGTGAAAACAAAATCCAATTTATTATGTAGTTTTATTTGTGACAGTTAATGTTTATGATAAATAGCGTTTATGCAGTTTATGGATATGTGGTTTTTCAATAATGGCGCAGGTTGCATTCACAAATGAAGAGTATGCAGATATGCATTTGATGTGTGGTGCAGCCTGGGGTAATGCTGTTGGAGCTAGACGATTGTACGCAGAAAACTTTCCTGGGAGAAGAATTCCGCGTTTAAGGGAAAGAGGAATTCGTATAGGGGCTATTGAGAGATCGCGACCCCGACAACCAAATTTTGAAGATCAGATTCTTCAAATGGTGGAAAGGGAACCAACGACAAGCACCAGAAAAAACGGTCTGGCGCACAATTCGTAATCAACAACTGTATCCATTTCACTTTCAAAAGGTGCAAGCGTTGACTCTAGCAGATTATCCACCTCTTCAACAATTTTGTCGCTGGCTGCTGAACCGTTGTGCAGAAGAGCCTAACTTTGTAAAACACATATTATTTACTGATGAAGCCAGTTTTGCAAGAGATGGCATAATGAACTCACACAACATGCATTACTGGGCTGACGAGAACCCTAATTGGACTGTCGCTGGTACGCATCAACAGCAGTTCTCGCTAAATATCTGGTGTGGTATTATTGGCGATATTTTAATCGGGCCACATGTTTTGCCAAACCGTTTAACCGGCCAAGCCTATAGGCATTTTTTAGAGGAAATCCTACCAGGATTGTTGGAAGAGGTTCCACTTGCAACAAGAGTATTGCTCTGGTTTATGCAGGACGGGGCACCTGCCCACTTCAGTNCCTACGAGTCAACCAAGATAAGCATTGTAAATATAATGCATCCCAATAGCTGGCTGTACGGCATGCAATGTTGCCACATCAATTGAGTTTGTAATATGCTTGATTCGGATAAAATATACAGTAAACGTATACTACAATTCTCCATCAAGCGGCAGAATCGTGAACTAAAATATACAATTTTGATCATATTCCTAACATTACCACCTCATGTAAATTTTTTTGTATCGGCCTATTAGAACTCTAACTCTTGAATAAAAGAAAACTATAATATTTAACCTTATGCAACTTTAATGGGAGCTTCACGCACAGTCAACTAAACCTAAATAATGTTGATACATACGAAGAAAACAGGGTTGACATTAAGGCGTCAGATATACTGGTGCCCTAAATCGCCTGAGGCCTTAATGTATGGGCGATGCATGCTATCTGAGGCGCTAAAGATAGTAGGATATATATATATATATATATATATATATATGTGTGTGTGTATATTGCAAGATTTCACTATTTATAAGATTTGTAGTAGGTAATAAAAATATATATTTTCCAATACAGTTAGTTACAGTTTTAAAATTATTTATAAACTTGTTTTATATTTATTTTTTAATTTACGCTTATTTTCCCATTTTCTGTAAGCTCCTACTTTAATAGGATCAATTCTATTCTTATTTGTGGATGTCCTATAAAATTCAATAAATTTTGAATCAAGGCCACGAGCAATTGTATTAACTTTTTTGCACCTAAAATAAATTACACACCTTACAAGAAGAGAACAGACCTTGTCCTTCAAATTATGTTTCACGCAATTTATTGGTTGAAAATCTACTTTTTTTAATAAAATTTCTCTCAATATTAATGAAATATTATTCTTATAAGCTAAATGAGGGATCAAAAAATATAAATGAGGAATAGCTTGACCCACAATAAATTTAAGAAATCCTCCAGGTCTTAATAATAAGTTGGGTTTATATTCTCTGGCTTCGATAAAATCAAGATCAGAATTACTGCTCCACATAAGTAAATTATTTTTACATGTAACACATTGGTCTTTAGATATAACTTTTTCAAGCTTTTTGTAACAAAACCTGCATAATATGTTAATATACATTTACTTACTTTACTTTTACGCAATGGAATATTTGGTAAATTTATTCTCAACTCTGAAATACTTTCTGGATCAGTACGTTCAGGAATTATATTATCTAATAAAAATGTTTTCATATTACTTAACAGTTTAGTTGATACATCCTTTTCGCAATTTGAAAATGGAGAGTGATGAGACATGAAATTATTTATTAGTAATGTTTTGAACGAAGATGAGAAATGACTTCTTATATAACTGAAAAAGTTTTCTAATGGATCCTGGTTAAAAAATCTGGTTAAAATAAATTTAAATTTAAATTTCGACAGTAAAATTGATTTTAAATAGATAAAACCATTTAAAGTGTGGATCAAATTTTTAAGAGAAGGTACAGTAACAGAACACTGTTTTTTAGAACTATAAAATTTCATGGTTTGAAGTACTTCTATAGCCATTCTCCAATATTCTTCATGCTCACTGTTCTCAGTAACTCCTCCTTTGAGGGGTTTAGTAGATGGGGCAATTTTGGAATTAGAATTTAAACTGTCAAATAACTTGTCTAGGAACAGAATTAATTCCGCAGTATCCAAAGATGAGGCATCTATTGTTGTTCGGTCTGGAGCACCTACAAACTCAAAAATGTTAATAAAAACGCGAAGTTTCTCTTCTTACCTGTTCACTTTTAGAGTTACATATTTTATTATGAATTTTTGATAGTAATAAAATTACCCCATAATGCAATTCGTTTCATCAGTGATCCAACTTGGTGACTCAAAACTTGCATACAGAGAGACACTTTCATTTTATTGATACTTCCTTTAAGTATGTGTCTATCTGTAAGTTTCGAACAGATTCTATCGTCTTCTGATGCATCCAAATAATACAGCGATTCTATATGTTTCCATTTTGCAACCATCTTACGGTTTTTAAAACGAAAATGTAAATTTTTCTCTAATAAATTGTTTCTCAAACCTTTGAAGAGATGAGGTACATCATAAAGGGGTATTATTTTTTGCCCATTTATGGAAAATGTGTCATAAAAGCAAGTCATTACCATGTACAGAAGCCACCAGACGGCCTCGGAGACCTGACCACCAGGTGGCCTTGAAATATATTTTCTATAGAAATATGCAGCACAAATATTAGATTTTTAATTACTAGACGAGATTTTATGGAAAGTGTGTCATAAAAGCAAGTCATTGTTTCCAAATAAAGGCAAGAAAAGTTGCTGGAACAGGATGCTCAGACATCTTGTTGTACATTTTGTACCATCCACCTTTTAAGGTTTCAAAACCCCAAAGCATAGGTCCATCTCTATTGACTAGGTACTAGATTATTGGTTATAGGCCATATAAACATTGTTTCAATTTGAATTAATAATTTGCGAACACCAAATACCATTCTAATTTTAAATTCCTCACCGTTTTTAACAAGATGTGATCTTGCATGCGCTTGGTTATGATATTTTAAATTATTTCCGTATCGATCTTGGTATATGCCATCTTTTATACGATGGACCTTTTATGTATACATATCTCATTATACCAATTATGAAAGGTAACTCTCTCATCAGGTATTGTACCTTTACCATACTTAGCTTTAACATAATCTTTCCAATAAGGATGAAATGTGTATGGAGCTTCAACTGATGGTGGGAGTGTCCATGGGTAGTATCTTAGATCTGGGAAGGAAACAGGCTTATATTTTTCCTTTGGTTTAAACAACTCACAAACTTTATTTAAAGCTTTATGATAAATGTTACTCTTTAATAATTTCATTTTTGGACACTGCGCCTCTTAGATTCACCTTTCATATGAAATCTTCTATTAACGCATTTTCAGTAAATACTGACAGTAACATTCATGACTTCTTCTGGAGATAATTCTGTATTTAATCCGTATAGAACTGGATTAACATGTTTTAACTTAAATAGCTTGGATGAATTTTATACGCTTTAGCAGGAAATTTTCCCACTTTAATTAAGTTTTGTGTTGTAATAGTACTCATTTTAAGTAAGTTCGGATAAAACTATTCTTGTAATTATAATGTGCTATTTTACAAAACGTTCAAGAAACATGATTTAAATCTGCGTTAGCAACAACTGCAAAACTACGGTTGTTTACTGTTTTTTTGTGGTTTATTGCCGATGTGCATACGTTTTCTAATATTTGACATCTATGAGTAATGAATTTAAGAAAGTCATCCACACTTGGCATCTCTTTCGAATCTAAAGTTTCCACCCACTTAGTTGTTGAATAAAATTTGTTTGAAACGAAACATACTCGTATAGCAAGGAATCCCATTCGTCAGTTGGTTGCCCTAGAGCTTTAAGAGCTCGCACGTGTTTTTGTAAAGTTTTCATTACTGGAATTTCGAAAATAGATTTGATGTGCGTGTTTATTATGATTTCTTCGTATGAAATCTTTCTTTTAAAAAGTTCCATGTGACTTCATAATTCGCATCATTAATCCCAAGAGGAGTTATTAGCTACCTCGCCCTTCTGCATTTTGTCGCTCATTTATCGATTCATTTGCCGATTTGTCGTTTTTACGAATTTTTTAAGCGCGAATTAACTTTTTGTCCGGTTAAGGAATAAACATTTTGTTCAAAATTCAAACATTCGCTATCGTGTTTTTCAGCATTATCTGCGTCGAGTACCTCTATTTCCAATTGCGTGTCTTGAAAACTATTCCACAAATTGTCAATTTTTTCTAGGACGGGCAAGAAGAGTATGTTAATTTGAAAAGTAAATTAAAAAAAAAAATTAACAAGCATACTTAAAATTGACTTTTTGGTTACAATGTTTGGTCATGAAAGAATCATAAAAAACTTAAAAAATTAACAAAAACTAGAATATTCTTCAAATTAAATAACTTTTTAAAAATTTGGGTGATTATCCGTTTTGCTCACCCATGGCGGGTAAAATGAATACAACGGTCGGGCAAAATGAATACTTGGGTAAGGCAAAACGATTAATGAAAACTAATCGAAACAATCATCACAGAAATATGATCCTCGGCCAGAATAAGATGAACAAGCTTCATAGGTCCACTCTCGACAAATATCGCACTGTATCCAATCTTCGATTGGGGGGTGTTTGTACTGTTCTTTGCAGACGGTGCACAAGAAGTTTTTTTCTTGGTTTTCTTTGTTTTTGGGTGGACATCAAACGAAACTTTCTTTTTTATTGTTGCAGCATCATACTTTTCTTTCTGTGCCATCTTTATTGGTGTGTTGGTTAAAATTTCAGACTTTTGTTGTTTGCGCCGAGATATATTTCTTTTTTTTATTTCGACTGGTATTGGCCTGATTTCTTGTAAAATACTCGAATCTGGTGTGCTTTGTGGCTGGAAGTTGTCATCAGTTGTGGTATCTGCACGAGAAGAGTCGGGCACAGGACTTGGTGGTACTGTTGTATTTTGCTCATTTTCTCTTCTAGGGCTAGAGACGTTTGTGTCCAATATGATGTTCGTAACATTTACTTGATAAACCTCAGACGGCGCATAATGTTCATCCCCAATAATGTGACTATTGAATGGGCATATGCCGCTAGCACGGAATCCACTGATTGCGTTCGCTGGTGTAGCTCCTTTCAAATATGCTCCGGTAGAAAGCTTCGCAATGTCATACTGATTGATAATTCTGCTGGGGTGTTTTTGGAAAGTATTAATTTCAATTTCAAAGTATTTTTTTATTGGCCCGTAGACTGCAACGTCTAATGGTCGTAATTTATGTGATGTGTGGGGAGGAATTGACAAAAATATGACATTCTTTTTCATTGCATAATCAAGTGCTTCATAACTTTTGTGCGATTCATGATTGTCCAGTATTAAAAGTACTTTTTGTTCTTTGGTGGGGCGCACTTTATGAACAAACAATTGCAGCCAGTCTAAAAACTTGATAAGAGTTAATCCACCCACTGTCGGTGGTCGTAGCTTCTGCACCAAGAGGAGCACCGTCTAAAAGTCTTGGATCGAGTCTCTTTCTTTTAAAAATGAAAAAACGGTGGATAAATATTCCCGAGGCACTGCAACAACAAACTAACAAACTATGGTCGTCAAGACTCCTTTTTCGTTACTTGAAACAATTCCAACTTGTTTTTTTTTCCATAGGTTGATAGTATTTTAGGTGGTTTTGTTGATGATATCCTCACTCCAGTTTCATCCATATTAAAGATCATATCCGGTGCAATATTGTGTTTTTCTATAATTTCTTCTAACAAACTATAAAATCTACTAACAGCTTATCGGTTGAATCCTTTGACGCGAGCTATAGATGTTGATTCAGGTGATCTCAATGTCAGTGTTGGATGGCGAAGCTTTCCTTTTTTTTTAGCAAATTCTCTAGCTATTTGCAGAAATTCGGTCCGCGTGGGGCCATAAAACAAAGAATCCATTTTTTGAACATACGTCAAGCGCTCTCCTTCTTCCTCTGGCGTAAAAAAGGTACAAACCGGCCCAATTTCTTTTTTGACGAACCACTCTTCATGTGTCTGTGCAAAGTTGCATAAGGAATGCCATACATCTTACTTGCCCTTAACTTTGAAGTTTTCTTAGCTTCTTCCATTGCTTTAGCTAAGCTTTCTTGAGACCAATTAGCCCTGTCAGTCTTACGCTTATAGGTATACACCATCTGTAATAAACTATTACTTTTATTAGTTCGATATAAACACACACCGTATTATATAACAAGAAAATGAATAAGGAGGGCAAAATGGATACTGTCCTTTTTACCCGGTTTCGTTATGCCCGTCGGGTATGTCTCGAAATAACCTCAAAATCAAATAAATACGGTTCATAAAAACGCAAGCTAAATAAAGCTTTCTGCACGTCTAATTACATCAAATTTTACTGAAAATATTAAAATACCTATAACACTTAACGTAATAAAACAAACATATGGTACTTACGGTTGCTTTATTACAATTTTTGAACAAAAATCCTTTCCGAACACGTAAAAAATTTGTTTACCTATAGCGCTGTCGCCGGATTTTATCACGTAAAATAACGACTGATATAGCCGTTCATTTCATTGTGAGACATAGCACAAGGAGCCCTTGCAGCTTTACCAGCCCCAACAGCAGATAGGTCAACTATACTAACTGCTATACCCAACCCTACCAGTACTGTTGCTGACTGTGAGGCCTCGTCCCTATGGCTTCCATGGTATCCCACACAAGGTCTACATATTCCGGTAACACGTTGAAAGTGATTGGAACGGTGACGGGGTGAACTTCATGGGCTATGGGGATGGTGGGGATGCTTGTAGGATCTGATATCTTTAGTCTTGCAAATATTCCGGCTTGTATTGCAGCGTCAGTTTCTTGGTTCTCCTTTTTCCTGAACTGCTCGGTACGTCGCTTCTGCGAGCACTTTCCGGTCTTATGCTTGGACGTATTCTTCTCTTGCTCTACCGCATATGTGTGACTATACTTGTCTCTGTCTATCAATTACGCGGTGAACCAGGCTAAATATTCTTTTTGCCCTCTCCGTTATGCCCGGTCGTCCCCTAGTCTAGTTTCGAACTCTACCATTCTATTTGTTTTCAGATCAAAATTTGTTAAAAACCCATTCAATCTGGTTATGTGAGCTTTCATTTTCCCGCGTCTCGGAAAGCTCGGCACTCAAGATTGTATCCTGGCTTTTTAGTTTATCTAATACAAATTTTAAGGTTGTGTCAGCAGTTATCAAACTCGAATCTCTTCTAAGGAGTGTAAATGGTTGAAGACTAGCGATTAACTCATTGATTAGTGACCACTCGTCAGCGGAGAATTGAGTGTCCCAGCCATTAAGTCCATTAAGGCTTTGTCGACGCAAACTTTTACACTGCAGAAACGTTCCAGCATGCTGAGTAGACTATTCCACCTAGCACGGCAGTCAAGAATTAAACTTAATCCTTTACCCTTCTTCCTTTACGTATTTTTGCAAAAACATATCATCTTTGGTAGGTGATCATTTAAAAATCTTAACAACTTTTCGCATTTTAAGAATATAGCTGTATTACAAAATCACTTCATTGATATCCGTGTCTTCGTCATCATGTTCGTCACTGTCACTTTCGCTTATCTGTCTACTCTATTCTATTTCTTTTTGAGCATTCTTTTTATACAAAACGTCTATCACAGCTAACCGATTTGCGCTATCAGTAATAATACCAATGATGTCGGTTTCAATGTTCAAGCCAAATTTCTTCAATCGTTCTGACACTAATTCAATGCAGTGTTCAGCAGTGCAAGCTCCATGAATTATGATAAGGCCAAGGTTAAAATGAGTCTCTTTATGGTGCAAGATGAGATTTACATATGTATCTGTGATTTTTTTTTCTGATGTCCACTCGTCAAAGCTTAATGAAAATCTTTGTCCCTTTTCTTTAGTGCGAATTCTTTCATAAATTTCGCTTCATTGTTGTTCGCATCTTTGATGAGAAAGTCACTGAAGAATTTACCTTTGTAACGAGGGTCTCAATAAGTTGCTATTTGGAACAACATATTTTTGTCGATTTCAGAAAAACGATAGTCTAATTCATTATTCAAAGAAGACTTGAATCAAAATCCACTCTTCAGCATCAAGCTGTTCTATTTTATTATTAGTAGAAGCACATTTTGTTTTGGGATTTCCCACTCTTCAAGCATACACTGAAATATTGCCGAAATGTAATCTTTTGTAATGCCATGACATGTTAAGGATAATAATGAAACTCCTGACGAAGACCTTCACATCAAGAAGGAAACTTTCTCAAAATCCTTCAACATGTCCTTTATTTTCGCTGATACTTTATCATAAAATTCGCTGCAAACAAGTTTCGTAAAATATTTCCTGCCTTTTAGAACATAATTTGGAACAACATGAACCATCGATCGTCGAAACCCCAATACTTCTACGTATTGAAAAGGTAAATCGGATAAAGGTACCATTTCTGCACTTAAATAGTCCATTTTTATTGACTTGGATATTATCCCACATTTTGTCTTTTTCAAGGTTAATACTTTCTCTTTTCTCTTTTTACCGTTTGTAAAGATGTTCTCTGCTTAATGTTTTCATCAGCACTCTTCTTAACGGAGTCACATTGTTGTGGATGTGTCCTCTGAAGGTGATTTTTAGTGAAGTTGTACCTTTACTCATACGGGAATAGTTTCCTTCCCAGATTTTTCTACTTTTGTCTATAAACAATGAAGATGAAGATTTGGACCTAATTTATTTTTTAGTGCTAGTCCTGCTAATAATTTGCCACGAGAAGGCATTTTTCACTCACACGCTTAACGGGTTTCTCAAATGATTTTTGTATTCGTAATACAATTATGAACGACAAACTACTCAAAGCTGTTATAACTGTTGAAATATTTGAATCGAGAGTAATTTTAAATAAACAAATTTTAGGAACAATCTGCAATATACACATAGTCTCAAATAATATGTGATTAAAAAACAGTCTTATAGTAGGTACCTTTATAATTTAAAAGGCTTTAAATACTTTCGCTGCTTAAGATCTCTAATTTTTTTTATTGCAAGGAATGTGGGTACTTACCTAAATTTTTGTATAAAATTTAAAAGAAAGTCACTGCTCATTAGCTTTATTATTAATTTCTTTTGATACATTAACTTATATTTTCATTTGATAATTTTATTTCTTTATACAATGACTGATCATGATGATTATCAGCGAATACTGGGAACTGGGAGAGATAATTAAAACAACATTAATTCTTCTCCCTTTTTGTTGTACTTTATTAGAAGTATAACAAACAATCTGTTTACAAAATATTTTAGGTAATCGACCTCGTATCATAAGAACATTGGAACAATTTATCACTTTTTTCAATGTTTGGATTTATCCATATTTACAAAAAAGTCTTTAGTGCACATGGAATACATTTTGTGTTCGGTAGTTCAGTTTATCCATCACATTTGATACATTTGTATTTACCTGGAACAGGCATATTGCGGAAAATTCCTACAGCACTCACCGGTGTTAGTTCTCAAGTGTTTTTCCTGTAGCGGTGTTCCTCCTCGCCCTCAATGTACTAAGGTATTGTTCAGATACTTATGCCACATCGTTTCGGTGTTTTTCTTAGTACGTAGTATTTTTTTCCATTCTTGCACACGGCGCACAGTGGGCGAAAACGCTCAATTTTTTTTTAAAATTGGTACTCGTAATTATGTCCTCTTCCTTGTCAGTGCAATAATTGCGATATTTTAAATACTCCTGTAAACTACAATCAGAAATGTTTCCACAAAACCTAAATCCATAAAACTCAAACCCATAAAATCTATACAACCTAAACCGACAAAACATAATCTCCTTTATCCCAAACTTGTAAACCTGTAAATCCCAAACTTGTAAATCTGTAAATCCCGAACTGTATAAATTTTATATTTATTAAAGGGTGGAGCAGAATAACGAGCGATTTTAAAAAGGCTGTAAAAAAGAAATTAAATTTTTAAAAATAAATTTATTATTTTGTTGAACATAAAAAAGCATTAATGATTTTATGTTTTAAAAATAACTCCGGGAAGATGACGTCCGTTCAGGCGTACACTTTCTTCCAATCGTGATATGAAATTATTCATTACATTCCGCAGCATTGCCAGGGGAATTTGGTTCACTTCCTATCGGATACGTTCTTTCAAGGCTTGAATTGTTTGTGGTGGGTTATCTTGAAACACTTTATTCTTCAAGTAAGCCCACAAGAAAAAGTCGCACGTTGTGATGTCCGGTGAACGGGGAGGCCAGGTGGTGTGTCCCTATTACGAGAAATCACATGATTTGGAAATAACCCATTAACAATATTCATGCTTATTCGTTTCCTCGTTAACTTCGTAGCGTGCAAGCTGTGGTGCTTGCACGCTACCGTTTAGTTTTTGAATCGGGAATATTAATCATTAGATTCTTCCCTGTGTCTTGAATATCTGACGGTTTTATATTACTCAACTCTTGTTTCCTGCACGCACCGCTTATACCAATTATAGCATCCTAAAAGACGATTTGAAATAAATTACATATCTAACATTCTATTGAGCTGAATATGTTACCTTCATAAACAAATATTTATCATCTGGTGCGTTTTCTAGAAAATCGTTTATATTTTTGCTTGTCTAAATCTTGGATTTTTTGGATTTAAAGCCGTCCGATTTTCTCTTCAGGAGAGCTTGTAATTTAGAGTAGTTTGCAATATCGACATTGTGATTTATATTAATTGTGGCCTTTAACGTTGAGTAAAATGACCAAAGTGAGGAAGGCTTCATAGTTTTTGATAGTTCTTGGAAATATGCCATCATTACATTCTCGGAAAATGATTTAACATCGTTTTTTAATCTCCATTCCATAAATATTTAGTAAGTAAATTTGTATCGATATTCAGATTTCCCCGGTAACAAGTTGTTTTTAGCAGCTTCTGCAATTTCACTAATGGTGGTGGAGTTAAATTTTCTATTTCACTGTCACTCGACATTTTTCGTGTAATCAAACTAATTTCACTTTATAATATTACCCTCATATTAGTAAGTAGTGCTTTCTGTCGGCAAAGCAGAAGTAGCGTAGGCTGGTAATGCACAATCGCTCTTCTCTCTCACTAAGCTGACAGCTTTAGCTAGTCCTTTAGTGTCGATTTGATTTTTCAGCTCCTCGTTAGTGTAAGTGCTCATACTATGGTCTTTTGACTCACGTATGTTTGGTAACTCTTTCCTAACAGCACTTGAAAGTGCTTGTCGCTGTGACCCCTTTCTGTCGCGCTTCATTATGAACCGTTTGGTTAAATTTTCCAAAAAATTGGGTTCAGTTCAGTTTTTGAATAAGTTTGTATTCTTAATCAACTTTCTGTTAATTAATCTTAAGTTATAAGTTGGTCTTGTCTTTATGTAGTTTTTTTTTAAATATTCCTATTCACTTGATGTATTGACTTGAGGAAATATACTTTTGAATGAAACTTTTTTTTTAATTTTTAATCAAATTCGAATAGAGTATGTGCTTCTTCACCATTCACATAAGCTCCGGAAATAATATTGCAATCAATATGAATAATTCTTGCATGATGTCCACTGGTAGCCCAAATTTGTGTAAAATATTTGCAGGATATAATTTGTTTTAAAATCCTAAAATGCTTACTAATGAATGTGAATGATTGAAGTCCATCTCATATCTAGAAATAATTTCACATTTCAGAGTGTTATTGTTAGCTCTTAATGTAAAATATTTATCAATTATAAAATTTTCGTCCGTGATATTACGTAACGTTCCAATGTATTTTTAATTGTCCTATTGATTTCGTTCAGCTCGTGTGGCCCCCCTTGCAGTTAAATAAAAGTGGTAGGTGATTTATTCTTTAATCTGAATCCAGTAACATTGTTTTTCTCATCAACATTTAATATTGAGTTGTAAGAATAGAATCCGGGTACTCCCAATCCATATCGAGCACTTGTGTCTAGCTTACAATTACCCCAAGATTGTACAGAAACCAAAATTCAATGTAGCAGACATTATCCGAATTAGTAAGTACAATAGCGTGTTCGAGAAGGGATATACAGCTAACTATTCAACAAAACTCTTCAAAGTGATTAAAGTAAATGTAACAAATCCTACAACGTATGTGTTAGAAGATATGCAAGGACAATAGATTAAAGGATGTTTCTATGAATATGAATTGCAGAAAAAACAAATATCCCGAAGTATATTTACTAGAGAAGGTCTTGAAAATAAAGGATAACAGATTGTTTTGTAGGTGGCTGGGTTTCCCAACACTCAAAATTCATGGACCAACAAGGTAGACATAGTTTAAACAACTCGCCCCGCACTTCGGGGCGAGTTTGGATAGCTGTTTAAACGTCATATATTTTGAAGTCAACATGACTAAAGAGTAAGATAGGACAATAATTTAGTTTTTAAAAAATAAATTATAAGTCAGAATGTATATAGAAAAAAAAAACAGTTGTTTATATGTTAAAATATTTATTTTCATCATAACATAAGCATATGAAGACATGACACTGTGTTTGCCTAAATAAATATGTTCTATAAAAAACTATAAAACTTTAGGGTTTATCCTAACATCACCTTAAGGCAGTTAAAAAACAGATTATTAAATCTGAAGTGTTCCCTTCTTAGTTCCTTACGATCCTCTAATTTTTATACAATTTGTTCCATATCAACTGTAGCGATATTAAGATATGTAGTAAGCTACAGGATAAATAAATGTGTCATTTTTTGTATCTATAGGTCTCAAAATCTGCTTTAATTTTTACATTTGTATTTTGAGAGGTGAGATGTGCATTCTAAAACTTCGACAACAAATTTTAAATGATTGCTCTTATTACCCACGACGAATTTACCATATCCTGGACCTGTTGAATTTCTTCATCCATATATTTTAGTTGCTAATTCGCATAGGGCCTGGAGCCTAACGTTTTTTATATGTTTGCACCATGGCCAATCTCACCCCTAAAAAAATGTCGTTGACAATTTTTTTTAATTATACAAAAATCATAAAAGATATAAATTTGAAACTTGCACAACCTAATAGGTTATATTATTTTTATACAATTTATACTTCAGTCATTAGTACTACATAACTGTAGTATAAAGTTTATCGGTTCTTAAAAGTATAAACATTTCTTACCTGTTAGACAATACTCAAAATCAATCGTCGCAAAAAATTTAAAGTAAAGACAAACACCCACGTTAACTTAACATGCCTTATTAAACATGTTGTCAGCGGCGCAACCGATATATCCCCTCCCACAAAGTGGGAACTACAAAATGGCCAATCCCACCCTGATGTCCAATGTAACCCCGGTTTACGGTATATTTGAAGCATTTTATTTTTCCATTACATAATATTAAATACATTATGCAAAAGGAACTATCTTATCTATCAATAAGTCCACATCTAAGTAGTTGCTGATGATATATCAAACACCAGCAGTGTTTGAAATGTACGTTGGCGTTGGCATAAAGGTACCCAGTGTGCTCACATAATGTATTCTTTCTGCACATGCACTTTTCCAGCAGTCATCTGTATATGTCCTAAAACAGCGCAACGTTGTTTCAGGCGATGGTCCTCTATTCTACAACGTTCACAGCGGTCTCTAACAATTCCAAAATTTGTAGCTTTTAACTATATACATTTCTTACATCTGCCAGTTTTTGCTTTTACTATTGGTATGCGGTTTTCTGTTGCACAAGTCACACAACGCCGCCTACAATCATTAATAAATGGTTTGTTTGTCATGTAATAACAATTATGGCACTTAATTAAATCCCGCGCACTAAAGAAAAACGCTTTTACTTTTTCACCTTTCAAAAATGGCATTTTGATACTTGTTTACTAGTTGAGATGTTTAAAAAAGAAATGAACTCATACTTCCAAAAATAAGCTATAAAAGCCAGGAGTCATATTGAAAATTAGTTGTAGTTTACAGCGTTCAGAAGACAGTTGTATGTTCACAAATTTCAATTATTCAATAATGGCTCGACTTGGATTTGTCAATTGGGATCTGTTGAGAAAACTAGCTGCTATGGAGCAGGTATATATAAAATGTGGTTTTTATAAATTAGTGTTATGAAATTAGTCCAACGTGAACGTATTTCAGATAATGAAACGACGAGGTTGTTGAAAGTGATGGGGAAGGAGAGGAATATGATATCGATGGGGTGAATGATGAAGAAGAAGATGGATATGATGAAGGTCAGGTGGATGAAGGCGGCGATGTGGATAATGGAGAAGCGGATGCTGAACCGGCAGATGACGTGGAAGAGGTAATAACCTTTGAAACTCTGTAAACTCACAATCTTAATTTTTATTATGTTTATCTTTCGTAGGTATCCGAGTATGTTGTTGAGGGTATTGTCGAAGACTGCTCCGACGAACTTGGTGATATTCTGATGAGATCCCATGAAGTAGCAAATGGTGATGTTGCGGATAAAAGACAACTTTATTGCTACACGCGCAGTGTGGTGCTCGTTAGCACAAACCAGAAAGTCGACTACAAACTGTGTCACAGGTGTTATATGGAGTTGCAGAGTGCGCCTTTCGGGTATTGAGGAATACGAGCACAGGCATTATGACTCGCACACCACATCGACATATGAAGAATGTTCCTTTTATTGTTCCTCGTGTTGATGCCTCTCGAACAAGTGCGGTTGATTAGATTTTTTTAAAATATTAAATAAATAGAAGAATGGAAGTTATGATTTTCTTTCATTACATACATATTTATATATACACAATTATTGTGTATCCTCGACCATACTTGTGATATTAAGGAAAACGTGTCACAATAATTTAAATCCTATTTAAACAATCAAAGTAATAATCACAGTGCTACGGACTTTACAATGAATTTTATTGTAATCGACACATTACCTTTTAAAGAACAAGTTTCATAATATAAGATACTTGACCTTGGGTTGAAGAGATAAGTTTCCTATTTGGAACGTATATAAAGGATTTCAAATTTAAGAACCAACCATACGTAGCAAGAACATGGAGAAGAGAGGAGACCTAATAGTGCAGGTCTTTTTTCAAATCGAGTAGGACTCTTTGATTTTCGAACGCTGAACATTCACACAGTAGGTATTTTATGATGAGTAATTGGTTGCAATGTTTACATTGGGATGGGGTCTCATTCGCCAATAAATATTTATGTGTAAGAGCTGTATGTCCTATACGAAGTCGATGTAGGATCGTATCTTTTCGAGGTAAATGGTAACTTTTGTACTTTGTATTAGAGCTGATTTTAGGTACAATGTGATTCTGTAGATCTTTCTTCGTGGTTATGTTTACATCAGGATTTTCCAGGAGCGTAGCAGATCTTGCTCCAGCATCAATAAGTTCATTCCCTGGTATACCAACATGACTCGGTATCCAGATAAAAATTATTTTGTGTTTATTTTCAATAAGATGCTTACTAAGTGCTTGAATTTTTTGCGTCACTAGATCGTTTGAAAATATATCCCTTAGAGATTCTAACGTACTTTCATTTGAAGGTGACGTTGATATATTAAGTAGTGTTCGTAGCGGGGCATTGACGTGATGGTCCGCTGGCTGACCACTCCTAACTGTGTTTGCTGGTAATGTTGGTATGGTAAATAATTGCAACAAGGTAGCAGGTTTATATTTTATTGAGCATGCTCTCGCAACGAAGGATGAAGAGCGACTGACTCGAACATACACAGCGAGAACGAATATACAGAAAGCCAGCGTTGTGCCGGCTGCGCGCGACATCTGCTTACGAACACAGAGGCGTAACATAGAGCTTGCTATATCGCATATTGTTCAGCGAAGAAGACAGAGGTATTATTCTGCAATGACCACTCTCGGATCTCTGTGTCAATTGCTATCGCGCAGCCTACCCCATTCTTTGTTTTTGAACCATCTGTGTATATAACCTTTGCCCTTTCATAATCATCAAGAATTTCATAGAATTTTAGGACAAGGAACTCACGTGGAAACGAGTCTTTGGAATAATCGTGGAGATTAAAATTAACTTCGGTAAGGAGTGTTTTTATTTATCCTATTGCAGCAATAGTTTCCATATTAACTTTTATAGATTTATGAACCCTTATAATGTCTTCCGACAAACTTATTATCTTCGCCTTCACTTCATCAAAAAACTTTCCATAATCTGTATGTTTGGTGTTACTATGCATTCTATAATCAATTATCCTGCACTTGAATGCACTATTAATCATTTGTATGTCCTCACATTTAGGAGTAGAAGACGTTTGTGCTCCAATGTCCCACTATGAGCATATATTTGACTCCTGGGGATATCCCTATTATAATTATAATAATTTAATCCGTTTCGTCTCAGGTTTACCAACATGCGATTACATTACAGTAGGGTCCGTATTTTGATAGGTATCTACAAGCAAACTATAGAGTACGATCTTCCTTAGTACTCATTATTGTCACAAGTGACTACCTGCCTAAGAAAGTACTTTATATACCACTATGACAAAATCTTGCACGTTAGATTTGCACTTACTGGTTTCAATCGTTAATTTCCTTTTTCTGCATTTGTTTTCTTTTTCTTATTCTGATGGTAGATCCTCCAATTCTGATGAGGACGAAGTCTCACTTTTCACTTTTCTAGATTTCGTAAGTTTTTCCCTTTTCGACATTTTTTAACTTTGCGTTTTTTTACGCATTAGCTTTTGTTCTTCGACTTTCGCCTTTTTTCGTTTTTTTCCTATTGTACTCTTGCCATATTTCACTAGGTACAACATTTGGTATCTTTTCCTTTTTTTTAACTTGTGATTTCTGGCCAAAAAGGGCTGGTTTAAAAGGACTTGGGACTTTTGGATCTGCAATAGCTTTGTCTGGTGTATTTTGTGTAATTTTCTCTAATGTTATTAATAGACACTTCTTCAATAGTATTATTACAACACATACTTTGTGTTGATACATCTCAGTTGTTTTGCATTTAGGTGATTTCTTGGGTTTGATCACTTACACATCTATAGCTTTTATTTTGGGACTATTCGCACATATCAACATATCGTGGTTTTCGATGTCAACTGGAACAGATTCCTCAATTGTAATTAAATTATTTTGGTTATCCATGATCTCCAGATATATATGTTCTGAATCATTTGGTGAACCAATGGATATGTCTTCACTTTGTGTGCAGAAAATCTCTTGCTTGTTGTCCACTTAAAATAAAATCAAGTTTTAGCTTATAGTAGTGCCCGGAAGCGTTAAATATGCTTAAAAATCAATTCTGTGGGCGTCGCGGGGTTACAAACTGAATTATATATAAAATTGAAGCTTATGTCTTACTGAATCGGAATCCGAAGGTAATAAAAAAATAATGAGGGCGGAAGGGCAGTAAAATAAAAAAAACGAAATATCACCACGGGTGGATAAAACAGCACATGGACTATAATTCCCTATAAAAATCGTATAGGCAATATAACACATTTTGTGTCAAACAACATTGACAAGATTTCCAGTTTTACCATCAGCAATCATTTTTTGTATGTCTCTATCTACCTCTTTGTTTATATTATTCCGAACCTTATTGGAATTCATAAAAGTAAAGAAAGTTTTATCCGTTGTTTCTTTTATAATACCGCCAATATTTTTACGTATTATACATTTTTGGTATTTTTGCGTTTGGAATTTTACAAGTGAGCCAATTTCGCTCGCAGAACTAGCGCCATCAGTTGTAGAACTTTCCATTTCATGCAGTGGTAAATTATGATTAAAAAATAAATGGAATGTGGAATTCCCTACAAATAACTAAAGTAAAATTTCTCTCCTAGATTATCCTTGTTAACAACACTGGACACAATCAAAAGAGAATAGAGAGATGTGCAGTTTTTCCACCTTGTTGTTCCCCATAAC
Organism: Anoplophora glabripennis; assembly: GCF_000390285.2. Taxonomy (NCBI): domain Eukaryota; kingdom Metazoa; phylum Arthropoda; class Insecta; order Coleoptera; family Cerambycidae; genus Anoplophora; species Anoplophora glabripennis. The sequence goes on along the minus strand of NW_019416679.1, from coordinate 228,709 downwards.
GGTTGTTTGGTATTGACAGCAATGTTGATATAGTCGACTGTAGGTATATTTTACGATAATACTCTACTACAACTTGCGAGACGTCAGGAGCTTAATCTAACTAACTGCACTCTACAATTTGCAGACTACTACTGAAATTATAAAGGTGCTAGTACACTGTAGACTTATTGTCACAGAGCAAGTCTAGGTAGATCGCTGTAGCTAGACTGATGCCCGTATTTGTAGACGCTATACATAGCACTTGAGTGTCACTTAACTCATAATCTTCGTAATTGTGTTTTATAGTTACAATTTTGTAAAAGGCAAGACAGTTTTTTGCTATAGGAAATTTTCCAAATGTTGCATGTGTGGACTGTAAACATACTTCGGTTGATAACCCAGGAGGTGAAATAGGTGAAATATTCCGAAATAGAAAAAGGCAATTTTGGATTCGTTTTGAAACTAATGAAATAGGAGGTAAATATTGTCAAGAATATGCAAGAGGAAGACTTTGACGAAGTTTTTAATGAAGTACCGTAAGAAGACAATATTATTATAGAAGCCAATAATGATGGTTTAGTTTTTCAAAGAGCATTTGTCAATATCCATTTTTAGTAGTTATTATGTATTAACCACGTATTAATAACTGTGAGAACTTGAATTTTAAATATTGGAAATATCTTTTCTACAATATTCTTTGTTTTTTTCACAGAAAATATTCTGACTTGTCCCTGGAACAAGTGTGTCTTGGTATGTTTCTATTTCATTATATCTCATTTATTTTGATCTAAAACATTTTTTACTTTTAATCATTGTTCATTGTTTTTTATCAACAAATCTTGCTAATACAGCTGAACATTTTTTCGAAGAGATGTCGATTGTCTCATCTATTATGACTGAAAATTTGTTGGTTTCTAAATTCTCAGTGATGTCAAGATCGGCTTCATTTTTTAACACATGGATCATTTGTGTATACTTCGTCCTTGCACAATTAATATTTTTAGCAATTCCTGAATCTCTGAGACAAGAATGTAGAAGCTTTGGTATATGATCCATAATTACCATAGGACAATTATTGGGGTACTGGTGCAATAACGATCCACGTAAAAAGATGTAGTTTAGAGAAAACTAAGAAAAACTATTTGACGGTGTTTTTGTCATTCGTAAATGAACGTTATTATAACTCCATTTCAATCTAGCAATACTTGTTACATCTTCTTATTTGCTCTGTTCCACTTGGATCATTATTACGCCCAAATGAAACAAAAGAAAATTTAATTTTTATTTTATTGATAAATAATACTAAGTAATCTAAGTATCCAAAATCAAAAATACATTGGACTCAACAATATATGCCACTTACCATTTTGTGTAATGAAATTGCTTTGCAATATCTTCGCTCAATCCTGAATATTTTCTTATATCCGCTGATTTATCTGCACCCCTCTTTAGTCTCCGATAGAAATCCAAATATGCGGCGCCTATGTATTTTGTAACAGACATCACACTGTCATATTTTTCACTTTTGATAGGTAGTGGTGTGTCATGTGCCAATAAAGCATCAAAAGATACAATATCAGTGGTATTTTTAAATAAACAATATCTATCCATTGAGTCTTCTGTAATTTAGAGAACATGATCATTATGATCTACACTATAAGAAAATATATGATAGATACTTGCTTATTTTAATAGACTTCTTTTTGTACACCGCAGTTTTCTTAAAATGCGGATGAAAATGATTTTTAAAGTCAAAAATCTTGTTTTGGGACACGGACTACTTTAAAATTTTTGGAACAAGTTTCAACTAAATTATACCACTCCTCTGGGATATATGTATAAGACTTCTTATTTTCATAATAGCGTCTAAACCTCGCCCATCCGCCATGTTGCATCCGATGTCAAATTAAAAGTAACTTTTATAAAAAATAAATTAAGTACAAAAGTATTTTTCTTATAAATTTTACGCACAGATTTTAAGCAAATAACACCCTTGGAAAGTGATTTTAAATAATGAATGATTGTAGAATCTGCTTGTGCAATACTATTTTAAATTTATATTTTGCGAAGATACAATCGCAAAAATTTTCTAAAAATCGGCGTTTTAGAACCGACAGCATGTACATAGTTTGTACAAGTTTTTGATGTTTTAACGATACTTTGAGCAATATATCCGCACACATTATAAAGAGAATTTATTTCACTAAAACTAATATTAAATATTGGTTCTTCTATGTTAGCAGCAACCTTAACTTCCTCATAAGTAGGTGTTATATTTTTTGTTATAATGTCTAAAAAGCCTGAAAGAAATTCACTGTCGTCGTCCTCATAGGAGCTTCTGCAGACATTGTAACAACTATCCCTTAGCACAGAATACCCAATATAGTATCACTAATAATCACCAAAATTAAAATAAAACAATACAAATATTGAATAACACCATAAGAACGCTCCTGACACATGAATTTGACATTTGATGCAACATAAATCACTTGGACCAATTAAAAATGATATACTCTATTGTCGCCACTGTCTTATATAGAGCCACTGTGAGAGTCACTGTATCACAGGGAGGGAAACTATGACCCCTTTCTGATAAACGATGAACGATTTTATTTAAGCGACCTGATTTTACAAAACTTAAAAAATACTGCACCACAAAAAAATTCTTATATTTTCCAGCGTAGTTGTCCTAAAATACATTAAGCGTTTTTACTCCATTTCGAAGTTGATTATGAATAGAGTCGTGCATTAATGACACTGCCTCATTTGTCCCCTTCTTGGCAGTAGTTTCATCGTACATATACATCAGCCTTGGTTATCGGCGCAAGTGTGGAAAAATTGGTTGTAAACCCAAAACTGTGATACATAAAACATATCGACCACAGCGAGAACGGGAAGAGAAAGATTCTGTTGATAATAAATAATAAAATTAGTGCCATCTGGTTTTGTACCTACAAAGGTATTAGTGGCCTGATCACTGGAAAGTAATATTTTAAGCCTGATATTACATTTTTTACCATAAATTGTGTCAAATTCTTTTTCAAATTTAAAAACTTTGTGTCCTCTGCCTGTTTGTCTATTATCATATTTTACTTTTTTTATATATTCTCTTCTTTCTATAGACGTTTCCATTTATTTCCACATTTTGCTGCACTTATAGTGAGACCTACAAATCGTACCCTTGTGTACAAGGTCATCCACCACTGGTATCAGTGGACAGTAGAGTGACTGGCTAAACTCAGCGGAGATGGGGTGGTTCTTAAAATATGGTTCGGAATATACACTAATATAATCTGATAAAAAAAAAAGAAAGTTGGGAAAGGGCGCCAGACAAATTTTTATCACTCGCCAATCAACCCAATCACGAGAATTTGTCAAACGAGACCATCAATAAAACATCCAACTAAGGTATATTTATGCAATCTAATGAATTCTTTACTTAAACAAATACTGAGAATATCAAACACAAAAATAATATTAACCGGGCAAAAAATATTAAAATAGCTAAGGAACCCGAACTTTTACAATTAGAGGGACTGAGAATACTAGTAAAATCCGCTAAATTAAGGGCGATAAAATAGTGCATGCGTAGATAGTAGGAGCGTAAGCAGGAGGGAAGTAAGTCGACGATAGATAAAACAAAATATACATACATTTTCCATGATAAAAGGGGAAACCACTCCTTAATTTTTTTTATATAACTAGGAATATGATGAAAAAAAAATGTTAATCACAAATAAGTTACCTAAAAATTACCCAGCCAAAAATACAAGAAAATACTAATAAATATACTACTACTAAGTAAATATAGTAAAGCTCTAAACTCCTTACATTATAAGTCAAAAGAAAATTTGAACTAAGTTAAAACAGCAAATTATACCTTATTATTATTTATGTGCTAAATATCAATCGAATTAATAATAATACTAGGCTAAGTTCATTTATCTGTTAACTGAATCTACTAGCGATTAACTGTCTTAAAGCATAACTAAAAATGAACAAGGAAGAAAAAGGTTGTGGTAACTTGCGTGCGTCTTACGGCAGTCTGCGTTGGTTACGTAAGCGTTTCCCAGAAATCCAGGAAGAGGCTGGAGTAGTATGACGTTGAGCCTGCAGCACGACGCTAGCAGAAATGGACGGATTGCACTGCAGACGAACAGCGCAGGAACTCCAAATAGATTTCCCAAGGTAAACCCAAGTCAGGAGAATGACTGCAACACGGGAACCTCTCGAAGAAGATCCAAACTCCACAGACCTCCACGGTATCGTTGCACTTCACGTGGACTACCAAGAACTTAGCCAACTGTCCTCTCAATCGGATCCAAAGTTTCAAATTCGAACCAGAACTAAGACAATAACGTGAACTAAAAGTAGGACGTGAATCCTATAAGTATACATTGAATAAAAATAACTATCACTAATAAATAAATAAGTGTAATTAAGACTATTCTTGAAATACTTGCCTAAGAAATAAATGAATAAATAACAAGGACAAATAGAAGAAGTACAGATACACTTACCCTAATTAATTAGGGGTTCTTTGTTCTTTGTAATCTATATTGTGATGGTTAGCACGTGCAACGGGGCTGCACCGATGTTCGGGATACATCCACGTCGTGCGACACTAATCCTTTCCACAGAAACAAGTATATACTTGAATCTCTGCACCAAAAATATACCAATTGACTAATACTACAGATTCCCAGTATTCATTTGAGTTGCCCGATAATAAAATCCTCAACGAGATGGTTGTGAAAACCGCCAATTTATCGCGACAACGAGAGTCGGTCCAGTATCCCTTGTCAAAATTCGGAAATGCAAACTGTGGTAAACTCAAGCTTACTAAACTAGAATGGTTGGTGGCAAAATTTAAATATAGTTCTACAAAAATTGGAATTATGAGAAAATCATTATTATTAGTGATATGAATTGGGATTTATTTACGTGTGCCATCAGGATATATATTACATGCTGATTTTTCGCTTTTTAAAGTGAAGATGTAAGATCTATTTTCTTTCAGAACTAAATTTTATGAACATACATGGGTCAAAATCACCAAGGTGGCAAATTTCGTATTCCAGTTTTGTGACGAATATACTTAGCAGCTATTATTTTAACAGTTAGGAAATCTTATCACTAAACTTGTGTATAAACTGTCGCGTTATCGCTCCCCTCGTCTGATTGGTCGGCATGGCGGGAGGTATTCCCGAACGGGCTTCGGGTCGTGACGCATAGGGCGTGGCCGCGTCACGCCGCAAAAGTCGTTGGGACGCAGTTGTGGCCTTTCAGTAGCCTCCTTCAGCACTTGGAGGGAGTTAGTAGAGACGAAATGGTTTTCTCGACAGTAACGGCACGGGTTAGGCAGTTGTGGCGACCTTCCCTGCGTTTTTATTCTTTGGTCCTTAGGAATCCTCTGTTCCGAGGATCACAGACGAGCCGGCGAAGCAAGAAGAGCGCCAGAAGAAAGGGCCCTAGCCGGCGGGGCCCAGCCAGGACAAAAGGAGGTCCCACAAAGCGCCTACACCGGCCGCATTTGCGGTCGGGGTAGACGACGGATGGGGCCCACCTACGAAGGCTGTCCAGGCCTACACGAGATGAGGCAGGATAAAGAGGGATAATCCCCCTCGATCCCAAATCATTGAGGCCAATTTCTAGCCATAGAATAATGGCATTGTTCCGAGGACGGACTGGTTGGCGGCGCGGAGTGACTAGGTCCTGGCCTCTGGGGTTGATATCGTCTCGGTCCCTGGTCGGCTGGTTGTTGCGACGGACGTGGACGGATTGGCCCCTGGTGTGTCATTTGTCTGACTAGATGATAGCGCTGTGCTGGAGGATGATATTGTTATCTGTGCGACCTCGACGGTAATTGTGGATTTGGGTTTTATTGTGGCAAGGCTGGACGATTAGACGCATATGATTGTGGTACGAACCTGTCCCGTTTAAACGTGTGTTGATTCATTGCGTGGATGTCAGCCTCTATCTGGCTGGCCACGTGGAGCATTTGCTCGAAATTTTGGAAGTTGATAGCCCTAAGGCGTGAGCGTATCTTTGGGTCCAACTGATTGATAATAATAGCACTTATTAGGTATGCGGAAGGGTGTTTGTGAAACGTGCTGTTCAAACATGCGGCGCTTTCTGGTTATAAATACTGCTACTGGTTATTATTGTTAGCTTTCTCCGTAGAGAATAGTTAACAGCCTCGCCACACATTCAGGTGAATTGTACCTGTTTATGAATACAGTTTCCAGTTCTCTATATCTATTTATTAAACTATGATTATCATCCACCTACCTTCTTGCATCTCCTGTTAAGTGTTGCTTGAACACGTTTATTTGCTCGTAATTACCCATTACATTGTTTTCCATGAAATAGTGAGCGAGTTCATCGATGAACCAGTGTGGGTTCTCGTGATCGAGCCCCGAAAACCAATATGGAAATGGTCGGGTTCGTACTTGGTTAAATTGTGCATTATTGTGCAGTGCTATGGCCATTGCGTTGGCTATGCGAAGAATGAGTTCTTCTGGACTAAGGGTTGGCTCGTGATGCTCGTGCTCCCTTGTTGCAAATGTGACTGCCGGACGATGCGGTCGTTGCCGGAACTGGCACATGTCTTGGACTGGAATAGTGCAGGGGTCCGTTATTCGTCTTCGCGAATCTGAATACTGAGTTGGGTTGTGTGGAGATCGGAACCGTCAAGCTGTGGTCATCCTGTAATGAGCCCCATCATTACTAACTCCCTGTAGTGACGGACGCAGAGTCGTTGTACTGGCCGTACTTGGTGAGGGTGTGTCATACCGCTCCCTGGGGTCATCTAAACAGCGCTCAGGTATTCGAGCCCCACGTTGGGCGCCATGTCGTGTTATCGCTGCCCTCGTCTGATTGGTCGGCGTTGCGGGAGGTGTTCCCGCACGGGTTTCGGGTCGTGACGCATAAGGCGTGACCGCGTCACACCGCAAAAGTCTTTGGGACGCCAGTGGAAACATGTCCCTTTTCGATATAGTTTCGGTCGGATTGGGTTACGGCGGTTCGAACGAGACCATCCGGGACGTCGCCGTCGTGGGACGCTGGGATCGATTGATTAGTGGCAGCGGCTTGAAAAGTGGAAAGATGCGTAAAATCCGACTGCGCGTGCCAGAATGCATATTGGAGCGTAGGGAACTCCTGGTTTAGGTCTAGTGAGACCTATCTCGTAACTGAAGGTTGCTGAGACGTATTTTTATATGGTTTGCAGCCAGATTGGAAAGATGGGTGCATTTTTGAAGACGCTCGAAAGCTTGTATTACGACAAAACATAGTTCTTCAAAAGATCTTGACTGCAATGCATTCTCATCTTTTTTTTTTGAATAATATTCGCCTGTAAACTGATTTTTCACAAAATGTGTGAACTGGATTTCATTCGTGTACTTACTTGTATGTGTCTGATAAGTCTATCTGTGTCATCATCCCCTTTTTTCTGTTAGTTTCCTTTAGTTCTGTTTGTTGTAACTGTAAATGCCATACACGTGTTTTTTTTCATAATTGGAATGTCCAGCAAAAGCCATTTTTAATTATTTGACTGTACTCGGATATCAACCTTTTTTGTGATCTTATGACTTTTTCTCGCCTTTAACGAGTTTCTCTTCATTAAAAGGTTTCCATTGAAAATATGTCGCAGAATCTGTAATATCACCTGGCTCCAGTGTTAGATTTTACATTTTTCGAACAGACCATTCATGCAATTATAAAAAGTTAGATCGCAACTGTACACATCAATAATTTTTTTTTTACTCTCGTGATTAATCTGTTTTAAGTTCTCCAATTTATTTCCATGTTTGACACACAAACAAGGGTGTTCCTGGGATTTCTATTCGAAGTAGAAGGGACATTGTTTAGTGGCAACGAATTAGCTGAAGAAATACTGTGGAATCGGGCAAGCTTTCACAAAGAAAGACGAAAAATCGCGCAATTCAACGTCATGAACATATTTGTTTGTGAGTCCCGGCTGATCAGACATAATCTGTCGAAATTCCAACAATAATCGATTTAATCTTCGCTTGAGACATTTTTATGTCGTTTACAGTGTTATATCCAGGCATTTACAACTGTACTGTCTACACGATGATAAAAAAGTTGCCACCACCATTTCCCCCCCTATATTCTACACCTATAATTGGCAATTCCATTATCATGGAGATCTAGCCTCCCATATACTTATTATATTGACATATAACATTAGGCTGAGAGACATAGGTGTCTTTTTTCTGTTTTCTATCATACCGCTTTACTTTATGTATTGGTTCAACATTATATGTATTACTGCATAGTGTAACAAAAAATCCTGTGTTTTTCAAGTGAACAAATAGCTTATAAGAGGAAAAAAGTTAGTGAAAAATATTTGATGAAATAAAGGCTTCCCTATGACAGATCGTCACAATATCACCACCAAGGCCTAACTCAGAATATTTTTCTATTTTGTGCCCCTGCGTATGGAAGGGCATGAAATAAATATCCATCTGATGAGCAGAGGCACCAAATTTTAAAACCAAAGCATACCGGTTTTCCTTTGATAAACATTTTACATGAATGTCTACCGTAATATGGTACCATCTGCTCATTGCTTGACAGGGTTTGTGAAAAAATTCCCCACTATAATTTTTTTTTGTACGCACCACTGGTAGAAAATGGGTTAAATCTATGAAGTTTTCAGAAACTGAGAATGTACTGTCACATATTTAATTGAATTATTCCTATCGATGGTGTTAGTTTCTTCTACTTTAGTCTTCTTTCTCTTTATTTTTTATGTCTCTTTTTCTCTCTCTTGAGCTTTGTTTTTCCATTCTCTGAAGGTAACTACAAAAGGTGTCCTTTCTATATTTCTCTTCCTCTTAAATTTGTTTTCATCTCTGGCCATATTACGGCTTTTGTGAAAGGTGTTCCAAGACTCGAACTGGAGTTTTTATTAAGAGAAATAGAAGTTTCATTGTCAGCGTTTATTGGGATGTCTGGTGTTTTGGAAGACACAAAATTAAGGTTAGTAATTTGTGGAGGAGTCTGCTGATTAGGATCTGATAGGTTTGTATCAATCGATACTGGTTCTTCATTTATTTTACTTACTGTTTCCATAGTTTTACAGTTTAAACATTGTTCCTTTAGAATTGTGTCTTTAAAAGAATTTCTTAAATTTGTAGGTGGAGTTTTGGAGGAGAATAATGAGAAGTAGTGAAAGGTTCTGGCAAGTTTTTAAAAATTAAATTATCATCAACGCTGCTAGGAACATTTGCATTTACATTTAGTATTCTAAGTGTTCTGTCTTCGGGGTTTTAATAAACGCCAACATATATTCGTAAAGGTTTATTATCACAAAGGTACGGTCTGTCTTGCAGGACAACTGCCTAAACATTTTAACTATCATCAAGACATTCGCGCGTGAGAGTGTCTGTTACCCTCTATATATATTCAATGTAGGCAATGTTGCCAACATAACACTAAGGTCACTATCACATACCTTCAATACAAAATATTGGTATTACGTACTGTTACAATCATACATCTTACAACAATGCTCACCATTTATACATTTAGAGAATAGAATCCATTATGATTTTTATATGCATCTTCTTGGAACCATGGAGTTGTAATAGCATTATGTGTACAGTCTACGCACCCCAACACTCCGGGAAGCCAGCAACCTCTTGAAATCTTAAATAGATATTTATGTATAGGTACCTAAACGTTCACTTTTGCATAGTTTGATGAAATAACCTTCCACATTTGTACTAGCAACATGTATAACCTCATTTAAAAATTCATCATAAATAGCTCTAGTGACATTCCTTACACATCTGCTAACACTAGACTGACTCATAGCTAAAAAGAAACCTTGTCCCACTGCTCTCTAATACAGCCATAACCAAGGAATCGAAGAGTTACTAAAACCTAGAATCATTTCATAACGTGTTAATTAAATATTCTTGATTAAAATGTCTACCTTCATTTGTGGTGACAAACCACTTGAACGTCTATGTTTATTCTTGGAGTTAATTTATTAATTAAATACCGAGCAGTTTCCTTGACAACCCGAAAAAGTCTACGGAATTCTGTACATTGCAGATCGAATGGATTAGATGCATCTCGCAAATGTCTTTTGTAAATATTTAAATTCCGAGCTTCATCGAAACGATAACTTTGTATTAAAAATAAAATGTGTGCTGCAAAGGCCATTATTTATCATTTAAATTTGTAGCTAGAACAATTAAAATATATAAAATCAGATTTAAATAAAACTTGTGCTTTGTCTTATATTATACTTGTTGCTTGTAAAACTTTATTAAATATTTAAATTCGGGACTATCATGTACGTATTACGCACACTAGACAAAATAAATGGTCTAAAAGAACTTACAGTCTTAACAGTCTACCTTAATTTTAGTCTTAAAGGAAGTCTCCTTTTGTAGTCTTAGTAATGCCTTACAGAATACCAAATTCTCTTGACGGACTTAAACATTCATATGAAGTTAGCAACGGGACATAGTTATGCCCAACTTCTAAAGTTCTAGCCGTCTTAAAGAGTTACAGAATAACCCTGCAGGTATGATAAATGCGACGACTTTTTATGTGGAAATACAGCTTTCTTCGTTGCTGCAACTGAAAGTCTGTCTTTGATACATTTAGCCTTCTCCATAGGCACTTGCCAATAACCGGCCTTCAAGTCGAAGGTGGTGAAAAATTTTGCTCCTTGATGGTATCCTCTATAGGTGAGAGGTTACCAGTTTCGGCTATGGTCTTCTCATTTAGCCACCTATATTCCACGCAAAATCGATGGTCTCCTTTCTTTTTCTGTCCGAGTATTACCGTACTCCGGAGTATTGCTTCATCGCAACCATGTTTGTTCCTTTTCTTCTGTTAACTTGGCTTCGCTTAGGGAAATCCCCTAAATTGCTCCGGTGAAATAAAAATTTATTTGTTTACTTTTAAGTCTTCCTTGTCCAGGTTTCTTAGATCATATCCGTCACATCTGAGTAAATTATCATGAAGAGCAGTTTTTTCATCTGGCTTATAACGGCCTGTCAGTCACGTTAGAACCTAAAAAATCCTCACATCCAAATATGCCTGGGTTAAAAGGTGCCATGCCTGTAGCTTCAAACCCGGCTATAATATTTTTGGGAGTAACAGCATCAAGTAAAGCTTTTTTTTAAATTGGTGGAATGTCATACATAGATATTGTTTTACCGGGGTTGTTGGTCATTCACCTATCACATGTAACAAATAAGTACTTTTTGAAAGAACTAAACACAGATCTGTCTAATCTTTGTAGGTGGTCGAAATGAGTGCTACATCATTTTCAGAGCAAAAGTCCATCAGTGCAATTGCCAAATGCGATTAATGGTTGTCTAAGATGAGTAAGCATGGATTTTCCTTTGAACATCTCACAACAAAATGTTTCATAAATGAAGACCTAAATGGATAAAGGAACGAATTGCAATAAACCATTTTGTATTGGAAGTTTCTTTTATTAATTTTTTATTTCAGTTAGTGGCATTATTATGTAAATATATAAAAATTATTAAAAAAATGAAATTTTATGTACATATCACCTTTATCCACCAAACTTAGAATTAAATTTGGTTTTTGTTAGATTAATAAATGTGACAAGTCTCGTATATTATTTGACTATTTATTCTTATAAAAATGAACAAACCTGAGAATGACAAATTTAACATGTTCTTTGCATCTTTTTTGGATTTTCAATATTTGTTTCAAATATGTTCTCATAAAACCACTTGTTTTCTTTGTCAGCAAATCTATTTGTTCTTTTAAATACTGTAGCTTTTCAATCCGCTGGTTTTCTGTGTTAGTCTAGTTGGTTGACACTCACTTTTATCAAGATTTTCCGTACCTTTTTTTAAAATCTACTTGAAGTATTGATGTATAATCATTTAGATTGTTTTATAATAGTAGCAGCCAAATTCTTCTACCCTAATGCACTTGACATGGTCGTGAAGATTTATTTTTTCATTTCGAATTTAGAGTATTTCCCATGTTTATACAGATGCTGTTTTTTGTACTTGCAGATTTCATTATGTCACGATAGTGGTTAGGTATAAAAATATTTTGATGTTTTCTAATTACTTTCTCGATACATCGAAAGTCCCTAGCATTGTCGAGATAACTATGATCTCGGGGAACTAGTGATCTATTACTTTAAAGAAACCTTTTAAAATTAAATATTCATATATGCCAAGAATCACATTCTGCCCGGTACATGAATCTGACCATACACAGACAACTAATTTATTCTTTAAGCAATAGTTACAGTTGCGAAACTTGGAGATTCGACTGGTTGAAGTTCCTTAACACATTTGATTGTTTAACACTTTATTGGTGTTTTGTTTAGACATCTGCAAGTATAATTCATTCACTGGCGGTTTTGATTTATATAGGATCTCTTATCGCTTACAAATATGATTTAATGATTAATATAACTGATCGACCATATCACCCTATCTGTATAGCTCAGCCAATTTACTGGGCTTGAATTTTTCTCTCTTATGATTTTATTTAATCTAAGAACCTAACTGGTATAATTAAATACCTCACGTTGTTATGGATGTATTATTTTATTTTACATACTCGGTACAATATATTTATTTTCATACGCTTTCAAAACGTCTATTTATCACGAGTTCTTATACTCGTAAGTAACTAACTAGTTTGTTAGCCAACATCGACGGCTAGCATGTAGTCCCTGCCACCAGCCCTATAGGGTAGGCAACACCTTATACATTCTTAAAAATACCCGACACTATCTTTGTTACGTTGTAGTCCATGATCATAGACTTTTGTCTGGTTTGATTAATTTTATCGTCATCATGCATAAATAAACCATAAGAACATTTTATTTAGATTTTGGAATACGTGCAATTTTCCCTACATGCAAAGATACTTTATGGAATGGGTTAAGCTTGACCGACTGACCGTTTCCCCCCACTTGTTGCGTCTCACCGGCCCACACCCAAGCGCGCACACTACTCTTTCCCCCGACCCACGGGACACAAACTAACTAAAACTAATGGTAGGTAAGACATGTTACAACATCAATAGGGGAGTTGCTAGCGGCGTAAGGAGAATCATTGAGCTGTTTGCCAACATATACCCCCATATTTGTGGTATAAAATATTTTAGCATCTGCTAATGTAAAGATCTGGCAGGTTTAGACGGTATGTATTGTCTAAACGCTACCAACATTTTGTCTATTGTAGTGTAGTGAGAAACGTTGAAGTTTTCTTTGCAATGTTTATTTACTTTCTGAAAAACATCACGAATTGAAGCCAATGTATCACTAGCTTTTCTAGTTGTTCTTGTTTCATGATCACCAAATCTAGGATGTTTTAAAAGAAAAAGATAACGTTGCTAACTCAGGATGACGGCATATGAAAGCCTCAAACCAATGACGACCTGGTTAGGTTTGTTATCAACAAATGGATTATTAGTAATTTTTTTTTAGTTATAAGGTCGTCTTTGTTATGTGGAATCCGGCCCTATCTATATAGCATATCCGTTTACTCAAATGAGTTTCCTCTTTTTTGGTCAAGACAGTTGACAGTCCCATTTTTCTGCATTCTAGTGTTTTACCAGTAACTTTGTTTCGAAGGGTGCTTCTAGGCACCTCAAATTACTTCCTAGCGGTGTCAAAACACATTCGACTTCTAACAGCTTCAATTGCCTCCAGCATACGCCCTTTGCTGAAAGAATGGCTTTTTTTAAACTTGACTTTTCCGTCTCCATTACTATTACTATTTAAAAAAATCGTATCTATCTGCGTTTCGGTAGGTGCGCCTTTTTCCAAGCAACCTATAACTTTAGTAATCTGGCGTCTTGTCGTCCAATGGCCGTTGGTCCAAAAGTAATGTTCCGGAATGTCAACATATTTCCATTGACGCATCACGTCGATTTGGTTCAGAGAAAACTAAACAGTGTTGCCAAAGTAGGAAAGCAAAAAGTCACTACCGATTGGTATGAAAAGTTGCCACTTTGTCGCCACACTTTCGTAATGTTTGAAGCAGGGAATTGTCAAATATGGGACTTTCTTTTATTCAACTTGTGGATCCATCGGTGAATTAAAAAACTCGCCTTATTAAATAAAAAGGAAAAGATAGATATGTATAAAAATCATTATAATAAAAATAAAAAATTATAAAAAGTAAAAAAAAACATGGGAAAATACTACTGTACTGGTAAAGGACAGACCTTGGTTACAGGTCTCTTATATGTCCCGAACTTGGTACGCACATCAACCACTCTAGTAATGTTGTCTCGGCCTCGATAGACTTTGTCTATAATTGGAGGTGTATTTGGTTGTTCTAACAAGACTATAGTACCCACTTCAACAGGATTGCTGTCAGTATTTCAGCGTTGTATAGATTGCAAAGAAGTAAGATACTCTAAATGCCACCTTTCCAGAAATTTTGGACCATACGATCAACAATTTTGAATTTATATAATAAATTAATATTCTTATCAGTTTGATCAGCAGAGGGAATACGAGAAAGAGTATAATTCTGTTCCCCACGACAACAGTCTAATCGTGAGTATAATCTATATTTGTTTTTATATATTCATAGATATTAATAATCAATTTCAATCCCGTTAATAGTTATTATTTAATATAGAATTCACTTTTTCCACTGTTTATTGATGTGGAGATACATATTTTTAAGATTGAAACATCAATTAATAATTTAATCAATTTTTGTTTCAGTTTTTCGTGATACCTAGTGTCGCAAAATATGGATTTGGAAAGTACAAGTCAAAAAACCCAATTTACCCTGAAAATTGCAATAGAAGAGGAGAGTTGGAATGATCTCAATAGCTCCACTATGGTCCACTAGCGGGAAGAAAGGTTACGTCTAAACAAAATTTTAGCAGAGAGGAAAATAAAAACAATAATTTTAAATAAAATTTGATAAATGATATTTTTTTATTCTTTCTCCTATTCTATTTTTAAGTAATTCATCCCTTAAAGCAGTAGTGTACCCCGATGATGCTATGAATGTGTAAAATTCGTCAAGCTGAGATTTTGCTTCGATATAATTACTGACACAATCAGTATGTAAAACTTTAATAGAACCGCGCCTGCTTAAAAATCGTTGAAAAACCATAAAAAAATGTAGACGTTGAGAGATCGGACGTAAGTCCTAAATGTAAACATTCTGTAGTTAAACAAATAAAGAGACATATATATGCCTTTTGTGTATTTACTTTACTTTAGAAAATCGAAGCGACGAAGAAATGTTGAAATTCGTACAATGGCTAGGAGAAAACATGCAAAAATTGTGTTGTCCATGTTAAAATAATTATGACACATTATATTACCAATGATTGGAATTTCATTCTCAATACAGTCTGTAGTACCACTTCCAGCAGGTAATACCACCTGTTCCTGAATAGAATAAGAATGACACAACTGAATGTCATCTACGTTTTCACATATAACACTTTCAGGTTCTTCGGAAACATTATTACTATCGACAGCAACACTATCGCTATCGAAATGAATCTCCAAACCCGTTACGTCAATAGTAAGTATATTTTTAATGGCTGCATCTGTAGGTGTGTAAGTGTAAAAACCGGTATATTCGGAGTTCCATCTCCGGTCTTAAAAGTTTCCTGCTTTTCTGCAGAAAACTTTTTCTTAGCATCTTTTTTTTTAAGTTGTCAAACTTCATATTTAGGTTTTTTTGCATATTTGCATCCATGCCTCATCTCTTTATTTCCATATCGTGGAATCTGTTTTTTGTAGTAGTAATCACCTTGTAGTTTTTGACCAAATTTACTAATAAATCTATTTCCATTTGACTAAATGTGGTACTTCTTTTGTAGTCCTGCATCATTGTAATATCAAAAAGACTAGAAAGTAAACTTGTCATGGCATGGCAAAGGATATAGCCACAGTACAAATAGTACTAGAATGTACTAGAGTACAATCTAGTACGCAGTACTAGAATGTGATCTGTGGTTATTGCAGCGTGAACTATTGAAGTGAAGTTACAGCTTATGACAAGCAGGTGTGCCCACATTGCATTTCTTAAATTTGTTTATAAGACGTTTCTCTACTCTTTAGGTTAATCCGAAATTTAAACTCTAGTTTAAACTATGGATTAATCTTAAGTTTAAATGGTTAATATACAAGCCGGCTTTAAAGAAGCAATAAGTTCAGAGGTTATGTACAGTTTGTAAATAATTGGCGCGTGCGCAATACAAATTTGTGCTACCAACCTCAAATATTTTCCCACTATTCTTTGAATAGACAGAAGGAATAGAAAGTTACAAAACTGGAGTTGTAAAACAGCGGTGGCTTATGCGCCAGTTAAATCGTAGGACAACTTTATGCTCCGAATACTTATTCTCTCGAAAATCTACACTTGCAAAACCGGCAATAAGGCGTGTGGATTGTTTTCGGCCCATATGTGATTGTTCTGGAAATTAATAATTCAATTGCGAGAAAAACAAGCTTCATCTGTAAACAATATTCGACTTTGGAAACCTGGATCTCTTATTATTTTACTGCGTAACCAAACACAAAAAGTTAGTCTTACAGGCAAATCTCTGGGCAATAGAGCTTGCACACGTTGCATATGGTCTATTAAAATCTGCCACACTGTGACATGGGTTCAGTTCTTCAGCTATTTTCCGGCCACTGGTATGAGAGGATTTGCTTCAGTTTCATTTAAAATAACTTCCTCCATTTGAACTGTTCGTACCGTTAAAATCACCCCGATGACAACCGTCGATCTTAAACGTTTTTATTATTTTTATATTGTGGTTAATTATTTTTGAAGTTTGCAATGTTGAACTTTTTAGACAGACGATTTGAGATAAGGGAGGAGCTTTACCTAACTGTTGGGGTTTATTGATGGCATTGCAAGGGCTATCTGCAAACCTACAATTGATCGGAAGAACTACTACTCCGGCACAAAAGATTTCATTGTCTAAAATACCAGTCTGTATTATGTCCCGATGGAATTATTGCAAGTCTAAAGGGAGGATGGCCTAGACGAAGACATGATGCTGCTATTTTTGCATAGTCTAATCTATATGCAGAATTGAAACGGGTAGAATTTTTTTCAAACCACAATTATGTATTATATGGAGATTAGGGATATTTGTGAGAGAACTGCTTTTGTCACCATACCGGAACCACATTAATTTAGAAGATCACCAACATCGATTCACTGCATCTTTTAAGAGTGGCAGTATAGTAGGGATTTCAAAAAGTTGTGCCCGAGTTTTCTTTTTTGGACTATAAAAAAATGAAAAACTTCTTTTACAAGAGGTAGAATCGATGTATAAAGTACAAGTCTTGTTAACTAATCGTCACACCACTTTAATAACCAAACATCTCAGTATTTTAATATTAACCCTCCAGGGCTTGAGGAATATATTGGAGAATAAAATATAAATTTATTTTTTAAATATAGTAAATGTTATAATTTATCCACAACAGTTTTTTTTCATTTCGGTAATTTCTAAAACGAAAACAATTATTAAAAATACATTAAAATAAATAGGAATGCTTAAAGTAATGAGAACAAACTAAATAGAGAGCAGAATGCAGCTGTACATATTTTTTTGACTAGCAATCTTCATATTTTTTTGAGTTGTTGCTGGTACTCAATAATTTTTGCACTCTGGTTCCTTTCAAATAATTCCTGTTTTATTTTTTCTTTTTCCATCTCTTATCTTTCTTTCCATTCAAGAGATTCCAATTCTAACCGGTCTTCTTCCAATTTTATTTTCCTTTCCTTTAACCGTAATCTTTTCTGCCAATTCTAATTATTTCGTCTTCAGCATACGGTCCCTTTCTTCTTTATGGTTTAAATAATCTACAGCATCTACCCTAATGCTTGCACTTCTATTACTTTTCGACTTTATAGGCCCTAAAATGATTATATTTATAAAAAAAATTTCTTCTAATAATGAACCTGAAACCTTGTAATGACATTTATATAATCAAATCTATAAAAATAAACTTATTTTTACTTATAAAACGATAAAAAAATAATAGTCTTAAGAAAAATGTTTAATTTGATAATCCCTTGGGCTCTTTCTTTTTGGTCTGTTTTTTATCCACCTTTTCCATGCCTTGCATTTTCCTTGATGGTGTTTTTGGCAATGCTAAATTTTCGTTTATTTCCAGAAGAGATGTATTTATTAATTCTATCCCAGGCACCTCATTTTCTTCAATTAATGCTTCTTCCCGTAACTCTTCCAATATTGATGGGCCAGCAGGAAAATTGTTTACTAGGAAATGAGTGTTCTAAAATATTTGGAAAGGTTACACCTGTCTTAACAATAATCATGGTATGAAATAATATCTGTTGATATGAAATTCGGCGTATCCGGTTCATTGCTAGTGGTTGCCACTTCTAATTTTAATTTAAGGGCACATTGCTCTCTCACTAATCTTCCTAAGTCGGCAATTTGTATTTCTTTACTGACTGTTCTTTTTCTTTTACTTGGATTGGCTTTGGCACTCCCACAAATATCACTGATCTTTTGCAGTAGGTGGTTTCTTTCTGAATGTTTCTTCAACCTCAGATCTATATTAATAATTGCATAAACAAAACAAAAAGACTGCTTATAATATATTAAACTCTTCGGTCTATTTTACATACTCTTTTTGATTGTGTGCATCCTTCCGCAATGAAATCTCCATAATTAAAAACAGATGGTCTTTCAATGTGTGGATGCTAAATTATTTCCCTGTTACTTTGAAATTTTGCTAAAGTAAACTCTAGGTTTCTACCTATAGAACAGTTAAAGTTATGCTTATGAAGAACATTTCCTACATCATCACTACTGTTACTATAACATTGATCATTCATTGGACTTGTTGATGAAATTAAAGAACTTGATAAAGTTTCCTTAATAATTTTGACTTCACTTTCGTTTGGTTTTGCAATTATATCACATTGAACCTACCAAAAACAATGTAGGTACTCAATGTAGGTACGAGCAAAATAAAATATAAAATTACAACACAACCCGTATGAATAAAAATAAATGGATATAAAAGGTTAAGAAGTCGGAAACCCGAAACTATCCGAGCGGAATGCCGAATGTAGGTACGGCTTCCTGCATTTATGCCTTCCTGTTCATTCGTCTCTGATTTTTCGTTCGATTCAACTCTCTCCTGCAGGCCATTCGCGCAACCTCTGTCAGGCAAAGTAGAATTCGCGCACATGTCTCGTCCGCGCACTACTCTGGTCACAAAATGACACTACTAGGACTATCTTTTATAGCAAATAAAGGACTAAAGGTATTATTTAATGTTTTTCTCCCGCTACATAGGATCTCAAATTGGGATCGTTACGATATCTCGGTTATGGCCATAATTTAAAATAGGAAATTTCGCACATACCATTTTTCATTTTTTGATTATTATTCGGCTAGTACAGGAATAAAGCGTCGAGACTTAAGTGCTCTTTTACGATTTTCCTTCAGTGAATACTTTCGAGAGAACCGGACATATTCAAAATAAAGTTAATTTCCATTAACTTGATTTATTCCTCTAACTTTGCAGTACTGAACATCATTTTGCTTTTCCTCCTGAATAAGCCAAGTATTGAACTCTAAAAACGAATTCTTATATCCTATCCAAGATATTTTAGATTTAACCATTTTAACTGAAATGTTTTTAAATTCCAAAATTACCAATTGCGTGACGTGATCATGGTTTTCCGTCAAATGCAAACAAAAGTCATTATTAAAACTAAAATACAATTTGCACTCCAAGCACAAGTGACTTTTCGGCATCTCGTATTCAATATGATTTCGTCGTATTTGTTTACGAACATTTCTGTTGTGGCGATTAAAGGTTGACTGGCTGGGGCATACGCACATTCAAAACAGAATACACCCCTTTTATTTTTAAAACACGATAGAGAGAACACTTAAATCGCATAAACCATAAATTCACAAACCCTCTGCACATCGCAGAACACCGAGAACACCCAGTCCTCCTCCTCCTAGTAGAAGAATCATATAAGAATTTCGAGATTAGGGTCATGATTGACGTCACGGCACGAGATGCTCAATTTATCATCTTCTCACATTCTCCAGCTCGTGCTGCCCTCTGTCGCTCACTGTCAGCACTCCATTAGTTTTAAACCTGGTACTACGAAGTATTCTGTTTCAAGCCAAATAAAAAAAAAAGTATGTTAATTTGTTCGATGTGGTTTTCAAGTGGGTTTTCAAACGATACACCAAACTGAATTTGTGGATTGTAATTTTTATTGAATTGTGTATACATACAATATTGCTCTGTAATAGAGCCAACTTAAACTTTACTGTTACTAGAGATGCTGAATACTGATTCTAGTAGGCCTCACATGGCGTGATGTAAGCTGGTGGGGTTATAGCCAGCTTATAGCGGACCATACTAAGTGTTCTAAATATTATTCTCGTAACAATGTCCTTGAAGGATAACATAGGCCGCCTTTATCTTTAGTCAATGAAACTTCCTAAAAGATTAACCTTACAATCAAAGAGGGCACCCAGACAGGTTTCACATATAATAACAAGTGTAAGTTTTCTACTTACAAAACCTACAAAATAAATTGCAACCTGCTCAGTAAACTTTGACAAATTGTTGGGATTACAGTGGTACGCATAATCATATTCAGTAATTCTTCCAATTTCAGTGTCCTTATTTTCATCAACATTATATAATGAATTTGATTCATTGATACAATGAACCGGATCTTTTTTGTGTACGACGCAGTTTAAAATATTTATCTGTTGTAATGGAATAGAGTTATCCAAACCACCATCAGGTACTTCCGGGTGAATTAATAATCTCTTATAAGCCGTTTGGAACTGTAAGCAGTTAGGGTTATCATTATGGCCTCTAATTGATCTGATTGAGCCAAAAAAAGTTCTATGTGGTTTTGGTTGCATCTGTACACTGGTAAAACATTGATTAGGGACAACTATAAAATGATTAACCTGTTATAGACTTTAGTACAATGCAGATTCCAAGATAGATCGTTTTCCTGTTCGTATTTAAGATTGGATGTCCGCCAGATCTTATTTTGACATAATGCTTTCTTGAAATCCCAGGTATTTAATTTATGGGAATTTAAAATATCAAATACGTCGTTCATTTTAAATATAAATTCAACAATTGCATATACATTTTCAAACTCTTTAAGGTGTAAATTTTGTTTGCAATATAATAAGCCTTTTGCAACAGAACGACTTTGAAACTGTACAGCTTACTTTCATTTTCTGTTTAAAGAAATAAATATGGGTCCTAAATGGGCTAAACATAATCCTTCCGTTTCTTGTAGTACTTACAAGTAATTATTTTTCTAATTTTTAGGGGTTTATTGGTTAGCCCATTTGAATTGTTGAGGATTTTGATTTTAACTAAATGATTGGTTTGGCGTGGATTGATTAAAAGGTAGATTTGGGGTTTAAATAATTGTGGGGCAGATTTCGTAGACGGATTTCGTGAATGCTTATAACATTGGAATTGTTGTTCTTTGTTACAAAAACGATGGCGTCTGTTACATCCGAAATTTCTTGTGTTCGTACCATTTGTTCCTGATATAGGCTGAGTTTTTGATATACCAAACAACACAGTAAAGGCATGAACGTTTGGTTGGAAATTTTACCGTAGTCTCCAACTATAGAAAATATTGCAGAATGATTGAAATCCTTAGGTGGTCCATCGTCTTCTGAGTCATATTCGGAAAGGTCTGATTCTGGCAATTCTTCACTAGGTTCATCACTTTCACTGTTTTCTGACGAGTTTATTTTCTTCCTCTTAACTTTGTTTCTTTAATTTTCTCACAGTCTATCTTCTTTTTTCTTTAAATACTTTCTTCATATTTTTTTTTTCGTTTTGTAATCTCTATTTCATTTTTTCCGGTGTCTCCGTTAAAATTCGTGTTCGTCCTTTTGTACGGCCCCTATGCGATTCACTTCTAGGTTTTGCCTTGGGATATGGCACCACCGACTGGGGAGTGAGAGGTGTTGGAGGGCAAGATCGAAAAGTTGAAGCTAAAGTGTTACCACTACTTTGTTCTGATATAGGGCGACCGGTGACAAAAGACATCATAAAATCTTCCTCAGGAAATATTTCTGGATTATAGGCATGAATGCCAGTTTTTTGGAATCCAGATATGATGTTTTGTCTTGACATGGACCCGTCAAATGCAATTCTAGCTAATCCAGCAATATGATAAATTGTTATAGTACTACCAGGGTTGGATGTCATCCATGAAGGGGACGCTGCATTATAACGAGCCTTAAACGGATCATAATGGTTGTAGACAGTGGCTGCAATGTGGCGGAAATGTTAAGAAATGCACTCCGCGTTCTTTTGCTACACTGAAATTACTTCCACATTAACATGACTTTCATGGTTGTCCAAAAGTAGTAAGCAAGGATTATCTTTGGATACTTTGGAATACTTAATAAAATGTTTCAATGTTTTCGCAAAGTTCTCTTGTCATCCAAGCTGAATTATGTGCCAGACCCAAACTATTCTCTGGACCGTTAATAAGCATATGATCTGAGAATTTGATTCGTGGAAAAATAAAAACTGGAGGTATTGTATTTCCTCCGGCATTAATAAAACAACACATTGTAACTAGTGCTCCCCGTTCAGCAGACGTAACCTGCCCCACTTGTTTTTGACCTTTAACTGCAAGCACTTTTGGCGGCTTATGAACGGAGTTACAGATGTTTCGCCACAGAAAAAAAATATTATCTGGTGAGAATTTAAATTTTTCCAAGAGATATTTCACATTTTCAAAGAACTTGCTAATATTATGAATGTTAAAACTCGTTGCTCTTCCCAAACTTGTTGCTTCAGGCTGTCAGATTGCAAGTTCAGGATTTCTTCGCATGAAACTTAACAGCCAGTTACATTTAGCATCTTGATATTCATCCCATTCGTTTCGATAATTAATTCCTAACTTTAGAGCATATTGGTAAGCCAGTTCTCGTGTTTCTTTCGTTGTCAAACCATAATGCATTTTGCTGCAGGTTGGTAAATACCCTGATAACATTTTCTCTTGTTCATTGGAAAACACACGTCTTGCATATGGATAGCTGTAAAAGTATAATTACTTTGATCTGCTGTATAATAAAATCTAATGCCTCTTTAAAATGACCGTTTTTAAAATCATTATTGAAATCAGATGAACGTATTTCATCTGCTTCCTCGATGTGAAATTGCGCAACTTGTATTCCTTTCAACGAACGTTCGTTATCTTCGATGGAAGAAAACATGTACCGATCAAAGGCTGTAACTTCCGCATCATTGGAACAAAACGTTTTAAAAATGTTAGTCGATATGTTTCCATAAGTAACATAACTGGAACTTCTTCCATCAAATAAAGCATAAAAAGTCCATCGAATACATTGGCGTGAGTATGCAGCTCGATCTACTGCTCGAATACTCTCAATAGGGCTGCCTTATTAGTCTTGCAAATAGTGGATATTAGTGTATTATATATATTATAGTACCATTATTAATGTGACACATTAATAATGGTACTGGCGTTAGAGGGTAGTGAAGGTCCAGGCAAAGCGGATACCTTAACGTTTGGTAAACTATACGCATAAAACCAATGAACACAAAATAGTTCTTAATATAATCGACAAGAATTACCCAACATCAATACTTTAAACGTAATTATTAATGACATTGCAACAAATGCCACTATCTGCTTTGCCCTACGTTCGGACTAACTACGCTCAACATAATCACACAATTATGCATTAAAACACAACTTAAATCGTAAAAGAAATCGTTCGATTACAGGGAAATCGGCAACTAAACCGACAGCTAGGCAGCTCGCGTGGCTGACGGTGCCAATGGCTAGCGGACCGACTGTGACAGCTCTAGTTATTACATTTTCGTAATTTTAATATTGTTAACGTTTTATAATTCAATTTCAATTAATTATTCAGTTTGCAGTACGTATGCCTAGTGACTAATTGCTTTTCAAAGAGTAGTATGGGGTCTAGGGGAGATCCGCACTGAAACCGACAGTCAACTTGTAAGTTATTTCTTGTGCTACTTGGTTGACTTATTTTCAATTTTAAATATACAATATGAAAGATTAGCGATTATATTATAATACAAAAGTCTTATTGCGAAAAATAATTGTGTGAATTGTGGCTAATTAAAAACATAATTGCGAATGTTCGTTTCATAGAATCGATGTATTGAACAGGACAATGGGTAAAGTGGACATTAATAGTAAAATACACCAATTCTTATTTGAAAGATATTTATTATAAAAAATATGTTAACTACAATTGTTACAGTAAAAATTGCGCAATCCTGTTATGACGCAAGTTTCGCCCATTCCTGACAAATGTAACATTTTAGCCAGTCTGTGTTGCTAGATTGATTATTATCCTTACAGACTACACATTCACTTTCATCAAAGGCATTAGTTCTTTCCGTAGTTTGTCCTGGAGTTAGTTTTTTTATTTGTTTTCATTTGGGAATGATAAGTGAGTGGGTGGTCGTCATCACTAGAATCATGTAGTGATATATTGCCACTAGCTTCATCTGAGCTAGATTCTTGAAGTGAAGCCATTCGTTTTTTTTTTGTAAACGGTAGATATAGTCTGTTGTGTTCGCTTTTTTGGTTAGGAGATTTCTTTGCGTCTAAGAGCTTATCTTTTTCAGGTGTGTCTGTAATCACTGTTGTCTTACCTTTTCGAGGACCTCTTTGTATTGTCTTTTTAGGACATGCTTTCGGATATGGCCTAATTTGTTCGGCAGACACGATTTCCGAGGAATATGATGTAGATGGCATGGTATCTGTACAAGACGATGGCAACGCGGGTGGCTGTAGAAGATTTGCACCTGATTGAACTAAAGCCGGATCTGGCCTGTCTGATACATAGGAAGATAAAAGTCATCATCCGTAAAAATATTTCTATTAAATGGATGAATACCGGTTGTTAAAAAAGCTTTAATAATATCCATTGAATAAGCATGAACAGATACTAACCGCACTTTTCGTGGAGTAGTGGTAGGTGTACAGTGTTGCCATTTCGTAACCTTACAATGTTTCATTTCATGCGATTTTGAACTTATGAGAAATGTCCGTTTCAAACCCCGCCCATTTTATTGAGGATCTCCCCTATCTACTTAAAAGCTAGTACGGTTAAAACAACACTTATCCATTCCTAGCACTTTATTAATAAAGTTGTGATCCGCTGCACTTTAATTTTGAAACCAATTACAAAATCCAAGACGACTACCATAGATAATGCTGGTTCTAAAGCTTGAACTTTTACGGATTAAGTGAATTTTCTCGTAATAGTCTCTAGATCTTGCTTTGGGATATCTCGAACCGCTTTAAATAGTTCTTGTCGAAATAGTAGGTTGTTCCTCAACTAACTTTAAAGCAGCTTTTATCACATTTAAGTCATTTTGCCGAAGCCCTGCAAGTTTCGTTGCGGTATCAAAGATCCACTATCCCAAAGGCGTTGAAAAACTCGCACCAAAGTTCGCGAACTTTCGCATTTCGTAATAATTCTCCGTATAAAGCCACCATTTCCACATATTCAAAATATACTAATAAAGTAATAGTTTATAAAAGAAACGTTTTACCATGTTCTCCTTACAGTGTTTGCTTCTTAAATTTTTGATATTTATCAAATTAGTCCGTGGCAGTACTCGAAGTTCATTGGATTCTTTAAATTTTATTAAATATATTTTATTTATTATATATTTTTATCGTCACTATCCTGCTTTACTTTGATACCGATAGTGTCATGCAAAATGTCCTTACCGGATGTATCGACCAACCGGTCAAAATGATTGAATGCAACACCAATGCATAGATTTCTCGAGCGGTTAATGCCTTCAGGACAAACATCAGAACGCAGGCTAAAAGTAAACGAGGATTCAGTATCGATATCCTCTAGACTTGTGTAGCTACAGCAATAGCCATATCGATTGACAATGTTAATAATCTTCTTGCTATTTGTTGAACATTGTAGTCATATGTACCAAGGCAAATACATATATTTTGCTAATCTATTTACATTGTCCCCGCGCTAACGTCGATGATTTGGTCCACTGTGTAAATTTAAATAAAAATCAATTATGTTATCTGGCATGTCACATTATCCTTTGACTAAATCTGTCGAATTTTACTGATCCGGTAATTTATTTTATTTTATTTTTGGATTTCCCGCTTCAAAATTAATGCTGCACGCAATCAAACTTCTTTTTTTCCATTTCATAAAATTGTTGTTGTACTGCAACGCCCTTGTAAAGTTTTATAAGTATCTCTGTGCGGTATAGTGGAAGAGGTTCTGATGAAATTGAACTCACCCTCAAAACAGTGTCCCAGACGCGATACAGCGATCTTCTTTCACCAATCGTGCAATATAGCGGATCTTCCAATGCAGCATAAACAGCGGGGAGAACAGAGTAAAAGCGGGAGCGTGTTCTTTTATAAAAACAGAAACAGCGGGGAAAACACTTTTCGTTGACTTTTTCTTGACGTAGGTATTTTGTCCATTTTCAACAACTCATTTTTTTTTTCATGACAACCGGGAATATATATAAAAAAAACATATATTTTCATACGCTCTAAACAATCTCATACTGCAAAAACTGAAATTTGGAATACAATAGCTAACTTAATAAGATAAACGAAAAAAAATACTTGCTTTATATTTAGTTTGGGAAAAGTGCTCAGTTGATTGAAAGTCAAAGATGTAACGCACCGTGCTCATAGCGATGCGCTACATCTTCGTCATGTGAGCAAACTGGAAGTCGAGTTACTTCCTAATGATACCAAATGAAGCTAGAAAAAGTTTTGTCTTTGCTCTTTTGGTCATCAAGTCGCTGGCTTCCAGACTATGATGCAAGGTTTCTGTTTTATCTTGATTTTCATTAAATTTTATCGAAAGACTCAAGTTTTTTGCCTCTTATTTCTAATTTAGTTAAAAGCAACCGATCAACCGTTTCAATTTCATAATCAGAGATTTTTCTTTATTCTTCAGCCATCATAAACAAGCAAAATTGTACGAATCTTGTGTCAACGAATATAAACTGCAAATAAAAAAAATAACCGTGTAATGTCTGACTGTCTTTCTTTTACGTCGAGAGTGCAGCTATTTTTCGCCTGGAGACCGCCAAGTTTTGGTTTCCTCTACTTCCTGTATCGGATTTACAATGCTTTTGTGATACCGCTATCTATACAACAGTCTTATACCTCTTCCAACAAATAACCTTAACGCCCAGTCCGGCTGATAGGAACCACAATGTTCAGTTGCTGGTTCCACTTAATTTGTATATTTTTCACTTCTATCATACAGCCAATTGGTTTACAGGCATCTCGTGTCAACATAATCAACTTACTGCCGGCGACACTCATCGCGTGATGTCCCCACCACCAGCGGCCACGTGTATAGCTATTCCACAACAACTTGATATACAAACCTTTCTTTTCCTATTTTTAGAAAAATAATATGAAATATGCAGAAAGGATTATTTTGTTACATTTTACTTAATAAAACATCAAATGTTAGAAGTAAAATACTTGCTTTGATATAAACTAGATGCAAGTTGCATCGAACTGGAATTAATGGCATTATTTGTAGTTTCCGCTTTATTTTGTATTTGCACATATGTGCGGATATTTTCTACTTTTCTTACAATTGAAGATGGGTTTGGACTTTGGAAGTAATTCTCTACTATCACCTGTAGGTGGATTATCTGTCTTCAAAGCCATAACATCCTCTCCTTGATAAATTTCGTTTTCACAAGAGCTTTATCTATTTTTTTCTTTCTGAGATAACTGCTCTGCTGATATGCACTCAGAGATATTTAATTTGTAGCTATATTTTCGGATCACGACCTATTATGTTTATTTGTAGGCTTTTGGGAGTCGAATTTTAATAAAGTACCACAAGTGCTTCCCGTATATACTAAACACTTATCTGTGTATCCATTAATACGTGCTGTTTTTATAAACTAAAAAACACCATAGCAAGCAGCGATATCTCGGGTGCGAGAGTTTTTAGTACAATGTTCAAGAGTACGACCTAACTCTGTGCAGAATTTTGTACTTGCGGTTTACGGCATTGGCTCCTGTAATGATTTTCACCACAATTAAAGAAGTTGATATTCTTTTGTTGTAGATTTGATTCAACAGTAAAAGATGGATCCGAATTAAATTGTCTTTTACTTTTTGTCACAAATGTTTCTTGACTCTTAATACTACTCAGACCATTGATATTATTCAAATAACTTGCTAATTCATATACAGATTTAAAATTATCTGCCCTAGCTGCTAGTGCCACATTTGTGTCTGTAAGACGCTTCCAACACACTGTGTACTAAAAATTCATCGGGAATTGGCAAGTTTATTTAATTTTGCCACCTTTTCAAAGCTACAACCAGATTCTGCCTTGAATGAGGAACGTAATGGGTAGCGTCTACCAAAAATTTTCCAAATTTTATAACGCTTGGAAAATTATCTTACAATGTTAGTTTAACATTGCTCCAATCTAAACTCGAGGTTTGTGCTGTATTTCCCAGTTAATTGAATCGGTTATTGGAACAAGGGTCCAAATCGAAAAACCAAAATATTACAGGAGCCACAAAAAACTGAATATCTAGAGATTTAATTTAACAACTTGTTTTTTAAGCATGGTACATTTTATCAGCTCTAACAATATGACTTATATAAATATTTTAATATATTTGAATTTTTTCATTTTGAAATTAGAAGAAAGTGATTTTTGGGTCCTTGTTCTACTCTCTATTGTTGTTTTCATTTGATTTTCTTTTTGTCCAAACTTTCCCCAGAAAGAATTAAGAAATAATTTGGATAGTCAGCAAAGACCTGAATTTTTGCAGATTTCGTTAAATTCCAGTTGTACGTCTTCCCGTGCCAAGAATTCTTCAATATATCGCTCACTCCAAACAACAAAAACAACTCAAAAATTATAATAGAGGAAACCCGTTTTAAAGTTTTTATTACCATTTTTATGTTTGTCGTGGCTCTACTAGCCGACTTGTTGTTCTGTGTGTGTGTGTGTGTTGATTGAAGAAATTGAGTCGTTTGTATGGTTTACTCTTTACGTAATTTATTTGAAACTAGGCACAACTGTACTATCACCATGCCAATACTAATGGTACAAACACAAAATCGAGCGGCGCTTGAGCCACTATTGCGCCATCTATTCAAATACATGTTAAACAAAATGAGCAAATGTTGGTTGCATACTAACAGTTTGATAACTTAACATAAACGTCAACAGTGTCTAAATAATATGTGAGCCTAGCCATTATAGGTATTGTAAGCTTGACATTCCTCATTAAAAATGCTTCATATACTAAAGAGCGCAAACCAAACTAGTTTTTACTCCTAATTTCATGTTCCACTAGTGTTTTAATTCTTACGTTAATATAAAAAAGGCGTAAAAATATTACCTTGGATTAAAAAATTGTAAAACTCAAATTTTAATACTCAAAATAGAAATTTTTAAATTGTTTCGGTCCAAGTACTTTGCCTGTCTTGGGGCATAGCTGGACACCAGTTTCGTCAACATGTAAATTCGGTCTGCATCTTGGAGAATATCAAGAGCATTTTCTTCATCCAAATAACTTTTTATCTCTTGAAACTATTTTCTTATATCCCTTTCTGTATCATTGGCCCTCGCTTTTGAAATAATCTCAGCATTTCGTTTTACAATGTTAGGTTTTACTTTATTGGCACAACCCGTTTCTTCCATCACTTTTTGTACGGCATTCTTACTTCATCTGGAGGCATGGGAAAACCTATTTCTGCTTTTTGCAAGATCCAATTCTTTAATGTCATGTGGAGTAAGGACTCTTGCTGGTCCTATCTTCCTTGTTTCAACATCTGTATGGAAATACAACTTATTTAATAAAGTGACTTTTGTAATTTTAAAATGCTTGCTTGCTTTATTCGCACTTATTCTGCCCTCTACAACTTCAGAAACTGCCGTCTTGAGATCATCCACATAATACCCAAAACGTTGGTAGGGTTGTTTAGGCGTTTGCTTCATTTAGAAGTAAATACGTAGTAATAACGCCAACTAGCAGTTCGAAAACAAAATCTCATTTTTTTATTTGGAATTTTGTCACTGTAGGTACGTTAAATTTTGTTATTAACGGTATATCATATTTAGCAAGCAAAAATGTCTATAAAAATTGACCACAAGAAAATATCAATAAAGGAGGTGGTCATACGAGTATATAGTACAGTACATTGCTCAATTGTTTATTTATGTTTTTCTGAGAGATCTTAAATACAATATCAAATATATAAATGCCAGCAATTATTTTAAATTTGGCGCCAATCCAGTAAATGACCGCTCCGGTCATTCATTGCCAATTGGTATCTTTTGGTATACCTATAAATGACCACCTTAAAATATATGTTTTGAGGTTATATTATAATCTTAGCATTAAAAACATATACTCTTATATGTTTTTATGCAGTCTGACATAAAAAGCACGTGCGTATTCGCCAAAAAAGCGAGGAAGAGCGAACATTTGTTTTTGTTCGTGTATGTTTGCTCGTGTTCGCTCGACATATTAACATCTCGTCCATGCCAGAGCGAATTCAAGTTCGCCATTGATCCATCTGTTTCCTGCAAGCGTATTAAATAATAGTTGACCATGAAAAATGTGCTGATTTCGTTGTATTGAGTTTATTGAAAAAGAAAAAACGAAAAAAACGATTTCGGTAAGCAACTGTATTCAAAAACAGACATATTTATAGTGGCAGTAGTATTGTGTGATTTAAAAGTAGAACATGATTACGGAATGTTCCAGAATTTCTGCAGAATTGCCCTGAAAATTTTAAAACTTTGCTGAAACTTGTGGAACCAAAAATAATGAAAAATGATGCAAACTACAGGTGAGCTATTCCCGCGGCAGAAAAACTTACTGTAACCCTAAGATTTATCGCAACGGGCAACTCATATAGCTCTCTCATGTTTGTTTTCAAAATATCCAAACAAGTCATATCAAAAATAATACCAGAAGTTTGTGAGGCCATCATTGAAGTATTGCAGGAACATGTATTTAACTATGTTCTTCCAAATTATCTTTATTTAACTTAAAACTTAAAACAAATTAATACATTTTCATGAGATATAAATTAATTATAATTAAAGAAATATGATACAAGAATAGTTTGGTATTATTTTTAGGTAAATCAAGACTTTCAGGTGACATGATTACAAGCTGATCTCCAGTAGGCGAAATAAGAGGGATTGGGGTAGCAACAGAGGATGAAGCAGAGCTGGAGTAGTATCTTGTGCTGTTTGTTGTTGTTGGAATTTGAATGTTGAAATTAGATGTATTGGTTAGATGGGATGAAGATGAGGCAGCGGGGGTTGAAGCAGGGCTCGAATAGTATCCTGTGCTGCTTGTTGTTGGAAACTGAGTGTTTAAATTATTGGATTGTGCGTACAAACCCACGTCTGCATTGAAGATTATATTATTGATATGATCCTCAACAACAGCCTGGGTGTAAGAGTTGTAAGTTCTAAGTTTGAAAGCAATATGTTCTCCATAAACGGAACAGCCCTATTTACTTTGGGCTGAAATATTCGATTTCAGATTAGTTATCACTGCATAGGCGTCAGCTACCCTAGGATCTTCCATAGGTTTTGTTTTTTTTTTGGAATTTTTTTGGGGGAAACAAATTCTTTGCGCTTTGGGACACTTTCTTCAGCATTGCTTTCATTGCTGTTCGTTTCATTCAAATCCATGTTTACTCTGCCAGTGTTGTTCTCCAAATCTTCGCCTTGGGTTATTTGGTCGGATTCGGTCTTATTCTGGAAAAGGAAAGAAAATGAAACTAAGTAGGTACGTTAAAACAAACTTAGGTATATCAATGTTTTTTTTTCTTGATAGTTCATCATAATTACAGTTTCATTGATTTTTCATTAAAACTTGAACAAATTAATTTTTTTTTTAATTTTTATAAAAATTATATTAGACCTTATACCTAACCAAACAAATAAACATAAGCCAGTCTCTTTCATTATTAAATAAAAATCAATATTCTAAAAATATCAATGTTTGGCATTTAATTGATCTGCCGTTAAGTCTTCTGGCCTACACAAAACACCTCACCAAACAGTTCACTGGGTAACAAGTTGCCTCCAAGTGCCTCAAAGTTTATTATCGGCTAGTCGAATGGACTGGAACCTTCCATGCCAAATGATCTATAAGTGTGGAAGCCAATGGTGGTGGATGGCAATGGCTTATGGCAACGGAACCAGAGACAGCTACAGTGGTGGCACGGATGGCAGTTGCTTACACAATGATCAATCCCAAGCTATGTACGAGTACTAGTTATTCCTCGTAGTTGTTTCAAAGAGGTAGAGCAGGTTTACATGAAAAATAATTTTAAGCCAGATCACCAACAACATACAATAGTTTAAAAAAAAACAAGTAAAAATTTACAAAGTACAAATGTAAATGGGTTGATCACTATGCTAACTTATAATTAATGATGATTAAAATTTTAATCAGTACAGGCATTGAGTCTCACCCTGTATACAAACTTATGAAGAAAGTTCGTACTAGTGTAAAGAAGAACAACTGATGGAAATTAACTATAAAAATATCACCCTGTAGGTGGAGACATACTTTAAGCTCAAAGAATTACTTATAATCAGACTTATAAGTTATGTTATATTAATGAACAGAAGTGAAGCAAAACGTTACTATACAATTACACCACGGTTAATAGTATAGTTATAGTATAGTTAATATATAAATAAACAAAAAATTAATGTAGATGATGCAGTTAATAATTGCAATATGAATAAATTTGTTTATATTATTATTTACTTATTATAAAAAGTAATCGTAGAAAATATATATTTTTCAAAATAAATTGAACTAGAACCTTATCGTTATCAGTAATTAACGTCACTGTCACCGTCATCATCACCGTCACCGTCAACGTCTGAATCATCGACATTGTCTTCATCGTGCTCATCTAACTTACTGTCGCTTCCATTTTGAATGTCTACGTCATCAGGGCAGTCGTCGTCCTCAGAAAAGTTTCTTGTGCAAATAACGCATAATATAATATAATAATATAATGCATATAAGATGTTATTGAATCTATTTTCTATTATTTATTAATTTCAATAGTATCTGCATAACAGTATTTAATATTTTGCAGCCTCAAATAAAAGTAATAAAACAGAATACAAATTATTTTTTTAAATAACATGGCGTATCTATTAAACAAGGCTTAGTATTTAAAAAAAATACTATTTGCCCTAGCCGGGCACTACTGACAATTTTTTTTATACAAATAAGTTTAGTGGTTTCTGCAGTTTATTTAATAATATGGAAAAACAACTATAAAATATCAATAATAATAATATCAACACAAGAGAAACTAATAGAAGAGTTAGTGAAGGTTTAAACAGAATATGACATAAAACTCAAAAGATACATTTATTTATTTATTAAAATATGCACTATACCATAACAGTTTCCACATATTTAGCTATTTACGAATATAGTGTTTCTAAGAATAAATACATGGTACCTACTTCAATAAACATAACATTTATTGAGTTTTAAAAGTGACATGTTTTGTAAATTTACTTCTTACTGACATATTAACGAATATGGATGCCTCATGGTGAACTCTCACAGTAATATAAAGGGTGTACAGATAAGAACAATAGAAAAAGAAATTTAAATAAAACAACGACGGTGTGAGATATGAAATTGTTTCTGTCTTTATTTTGAAGCTCATCAGCGCTTCAAGCGATCTGTCCAATTTTTGATGACTCGCTTCAACATGTGCGGTACGGCGTTATTCCGGAAATAGCATCTCGAATGTTGGCATCGAGCTCGTCCAAAGTGGTTGGCTTATTAGCGTAGACTAAGGACTTGACGTAGCCCCAGAGAAAATAATCAAGGGGTATCAAGTCGCATGATCGCGGCGGCCAATTGATGAACACTCGCTGTGAACGTTGAGTGAAATAACTCATTCACTCAACGCCGTGAGATGACCTAGTCGCCAAATTTCTCCTTTACGTTGCGTCACTTATATGGCATGTAGCGCCGTCTTGTTGGAACCACAGCTCGGATATATCGATGTTGTTGAGTTCTGTCGGTTAACATCGCTCTATACCGAGGACCGTTGACGGCAACGGTGTATTCTTCCTCATTTCGAAAGAACTTATTTCTTTCCGTTGATGCCGCCATGCTATAAATCGCACCAACCAGTCAATCTTTGTGGATGCATTGATGCTTGGTCGAACACTTGTGCCGTGAACACATAGCCGCTGAGCCAAAAATGGGCATCGAGATGATTTTTTAGCCAAAGTCCGGATCTCCGGCCTACGTTTCCAGCGCCCAATTAGCGAACTCACGCCGTTGTCTATGGTCGTCCTACTTCAATTCTTGCGTCAGCACAATCTTATATGTATGTAGGCCCAAATCCAACTGCAAAATAAGCCGGGTTGACTCTCTGGCGATGCAGAATTCAGCTGATCGGCGGCGAATCGACGTTTCTGGGTTTTCTTCGATACTGACCTCTACGACGGCTATATTTCCTTCACTTCGCACCAATTTCTGCCTGGTTGGTGACTTAAGGTCCAAAAGAGTGTACTCACGCAAACCTCGCTGACTATTTTGACAGCTGGATGTCATTGGTAACTTTGGCAACATAATAATTGGAAAAACTATCATTGCTATTTGATCACCCTATACTTTAAGCAAATCAATTTAATCAATTCTACTCTGTGGTTGACCAAAATATTGTGTTTTTATGTGTTCCACCATATAACTATCGGGAAAAACATGTACATTGTATAAAAGTTTGTTTAAAATTATTTTTTCAAAATGTTTTATTTTTTTAATAGAACATTCCATTTGCCTAAGTACTTCAGTTGCTTTACAAATATTTATAACGTCATACGATGGCATAACATAGGATCCCCGATTTTTCAGATGAATTATGCCCGTTTGCACCGACGCGACATTATCCTAAGGACAACTTAATAAAGCTGTTCTTAAAATTAAGTTATACTTACTTTTTTAGAGCATTGCACCGACGGATCATAAACTATACTTAGCAAAGTACGTCTATGTATTGGCAACAACGCAGAAATCTAGTAACTTTCATTACTTTATGTTAAGTATTTTAGTGCTTTCTGATTTTCTTCAGTTATGAAAAATTAGGTTAGGTTAGATATCGGTGCTCGGTTTGTCGTGTCATGTCTATGGTGTTTGTTGTAAATCTAATATACAATAATATATAGTTGTTGTTGATAAAATTAAAATAAATAAATAAAAATAATAATTTCCTCAAGATTATTGTCCTCGGCCTGTTTCAGACGTTAAAATACCAAATATTTCACGCCTATGTATAATTATATCATCATCGTGATAGTGGTGAGGATAGTGGCTTCTAGCACAAAAGTGATGGAAGAGGCGGTATGTATGAGAATGTAAATAGCAATATATAATTTAATTAACCTCTATCAATATATTACAGAATAAGAAGTGCCGTTCAGCTAATTTTTCAACTGTAAAGAAACAACTTCTCTACTGTTTAATAGATAAATATAAAAATAGTGGAGTCGTGGGTAGATTCAGGCCATCTTGCAACTATATCTGTGATTTTTAATTTTGCAGTTCCTACAAACTTAGACATTGATCGAGTAACCTTTTCTATTTCTGAATACCTCAGCATCTTCTCCACTGAATTTTGACGTAGATACCATCAATAACTCCAATAACCCTAGGAAAAGCTGCAATTTCAAAAAATTCATTATGAATTTGCAAAATTTCTTCCCGTGTCTCAGAAATTTTAATAAATCTTTCTGTTAAAGCCCGTGAAACTCTCAAAACAATTCTACTTGCTGTTGATAAATGCATACATCCAAAGTTATCAACAGTAATCAAATGACCGGCTGCTGCATAAAAGCGTAATGCAGTTAACAACTGATTCACTAAGACTGTTGCTTCTACAATTTAAAAAACAAGCATATTAGGTGAGTTATAATCTCTAAATTGCTACTCAACGTAGGATTCTTACAATCCAACTGACGTAGAGCGACCTACTAGTCTGTAGGTACTGTGAAAGCAATACTATCACCTAATAGGCGAAATAGTTTTTAGTATAGAAGATACTATGAGAAACAACTACTCTGCGGGCTAATACCCCGTCAGTTGGATTGCAAGAATCCTGTGGCGTTGAGTAGCAATTTAGAGATTATATCTCACCGACAGTAAAACAATGTCTGTAGATAGACATGCAAATACCACTCTTCGGTGGTATTACCTATGGCATACTGACGAGGACTAACAAGTCCGAATCCGGTCTATGTCTGGTGAACTTACCGATGAATAATCTTAGCTATTAACAGATATTATGAGAGTAATTCAATGCTGGACGTGGTATTAGCCCGCAGAGTAGTTGTTTCTCATAAAATCTCCTGTACTAAATACATTATGTATATGTATTATGCCTACATTATAAAAATGATATTTAAAACTAACCTGTTATTAAGGAATTCTAGTTCTTCCTCTATCAACGGTAAAATTCGCAGACAAGTCTGTTTTGTAAGACGAAATCTTTTGTATAATTTAATCTGGGAAACCCAAAATCTAAAATTTCCAAAACATCTAAATCATCTTCAAATATGTCGTTCAATCGAATATCCATAATAGTTTTTTTACAATTACCTACTTTAATACCACACTTATTAACACTGACCTCTTTATTTGCACTTTCCGCGTTTTCTTTCTTTGAAATTTTAGTGTTTAAAGTCTGTTTGAATAAAGAACTTCATAAGTCGCTGTCAAACTGAGGCTTAAATTTAAGAATGTGTTTCCATACTTAAGAAGATCTTAACGTATGGTGCAATACAAAAAGTTTACTTCAGCATTTCTTATTTTTAAGTATGTATTGCTTATTAACTTCGGTGCAAAAGGGCATTAATAGTACTTTATTTTTTCCTACTAAATGTTTTCTACAAGTTTCACATGTATTTTTTTTTTTAATTCTTATACATATATGAAGGAGAGAGTTCATATAATGCTTTTAATCTTGGTCAAATAAGGTGTTATCATATGTTGCTACATTTTCATTTGTCTCGCAAAGCGGATCTGTTATTTTATTTGAGTGGTAACGCGCCTCGTTTTGTACAAGGAGCCTTTTATACGTCGCCTCAAATTGAATGACGTTCGGGTTATTATTAAAGCCACCACTACTACTTGTTGCCCTAAAGCCTAAAGAATGTCTCAACGTGGTCCTGATTCAATTTCAAAGTCAGGAGATATTTTAAGTGAGGTTCTGAGGAGAGTGCTGGAGTTCTTCGAGTTCAAGATGTGAATTGCCCGTTTCCGCCCAGGAAACGCAGTTTTGTCGCCTCGATCGCCTGACTAGCAGAATTCCATACCAACCTCCTTTTCTTCAAGCATATACACTTCAAAAAAGTTACTTGAGGGAATTTCCCATCCAGTACCTCTTGTAGATAGTTTTTGGCTACTGACGTGGCGTAGGCGAAGTTCATTCAATTTGTGTGACAATTTACCTTTAAACAGTACGATCAGACGGTTGAACAAACGATCCCTGATATATTTTTCTATTTCATGTAATGTCTTGTCTTGTCTAAGCGCTTCGCTTTCCGTCCATTAAAATAAATATATTTTATGGTCCCATGCATGCGCTCTATGTCCATATTAGCGTTCAACCCGGTGTGTAAACGGTGACACTATGCCCAGCAATGCAGATTATTGACATTAAGAATATTTTTCAATTGATTGCAAAAACTGCATCATTGACAAACGTTTTCCTTTTAATCGATTTCTTTGCTAAGTCACAGTTTGTCCTGCTTTCGAAAATTGGTGTTCTGTTGGGACCGACGTTGCCACGCTTGCCAAATAGTTTTGGGCAACTTTGGAAGAAACTCATCTCCATACTCTTCCACCAAAGCAGAGGGTTCTCTCGTAGAGAAATAACTGGGGTGTTAAGGTACATAAACATATTCGATCTGGAAAAATCGCCATCATTCTCAGAATTTTCACGCACCATCGCGTCATGTTGAGCCCACAAGTTAAACGCCTTATTGCTAGCTTCATTTATGATTGGCTCTTCAGTGACCTCATCTATTGTTTACTCTTGAACGACAACGGATGTATCTATCTACTTTTATACAGCTTCTACAGCGATAACGCAGTTTAATGGATCTTTAAAGTACATTTTTTTAAAGCGGGAATTTAGTAGTGTTGAAACAGAGAGATGTACTCGTTCAGCGTTCAGAAATCGTTTTTCGCATTGCGGAACCAAAGCTGATTTTATAGTCTTTGACAGTGCATACGACGAGTTGATTTGTAAAATTCTCTTATACGCTATCGGTATTACCAGACTGCTCGTTGTGTTCTGCATCCCAATTTCCTTTGTGGCCACCTCAAGGGGTTTTAGTAAATTTCCAACAACTGTTCTGTTTCCCGCGCACTTGCTATGTCAGGTGCGGTTGGACTGGTTTTTTTCATCACGTATGCCTTGTTAGTACTACGGTATCCTTTTCTATTCGCATATGGAGCTATTATTGATATATGGCTTCCATCGATGGCCTCGATAATACCTACCTGAAACAATAATCTTCATAGTAAGCAGTAGAAAAAATAATTTACCTGGAAAACCAGTTTTGTTTCTAAATAAATTTATTATATTATTTGATCTAACTGGATGATTTGGAAAAGAAATTATTTTATATGTGGTATTAACTCTATCAATTTTTTCATGTCTTGTAGAGGCAGTGCCACGCTGTTGACTTACTAACCCCAAACCACTCTGCCACACTCCTACAAATTAAACACAGTAGACTTTATTCTAAAATATAGGAAAGGTAATATGTACAAATTTACCTAAAACTTTCAATATTTGCCAGATGCCATAAACAAATTAATAACTGTTTCTCAGCATTTACTTCTGGATTTCCCCCAACCCTCCCATTTCAATTAATGAATTCTTTGTAAGAAGATTTCAAATGTTATTGGGGTTAATCTAAAATGGGACTGAAACTGTCGATCACTAATACGAGGTATAGTTTCTTCAGCAAAGCCTCACACTCCCTAAAATTGGTGAATATTCCTCTTCATCGTCTTCAAAGAACATTTGAACTCCAATGTGAATAATATGCAACCTTATTAAATCCATTATAATTACTATAAAAAAAATAATTACAATTATTAGGTTAAGTTTTTTGTTTTTACCCGCTACCGTTCGATTAGGTTCGCGAGACCCAAACACTGCAATTATTACGTCACCTTGCTCTGTGCCCGCTCTGCTCACTCTGCTCCTATAGAACTCGAACGCTCCCATTAGGCCGTCAGCCCGCTGCAAAAAAAAAACGAATGATTTCTCCACGTATGCCCTTCAAGGTATCGTTAATTATGCGCATGCCAATGAACAAGTACAATTAGCCAGTAACCGTGGAACATGCACCAATAAAGGTAATTGTTAATTACAAAAAAAAATCCTATTTTACAATAATATTTACAATATGCCGAGCATACTAAATGGTATTTTAGCAACAACAATTAATCGGAAAACGGTCGGCATACGGGCAGAGTGGAACCGAGGGGTCGGGTGACGCCCTTAACCCGGCATTGGTGTGGTACAAAAATGTATAACATTGTGGTGTTGTGGGGTATCATATCCCAAAGGGAAATATAATAAAATGAAGCACTGCTACTTTGTTGATCAAAACTCTATAGTTTTTTTATCATTTTATGGCCATTACTGCCAAACAAACAAAAGACATAAAGACATAATAATTATTCAACTCTTTATTAGCAGAATAATCAAAATACAACAAAGTCTGTTAAATACTTAAAAAAATAACAGTCTTTACAAATAGTCTTAAAAAAATAATTAAACACGGTTGTAAACATGTATGTAGAATCGGTTTGCATTAAAAACATTATACGTGTTTAAGTGAAAAAAGCATATTTACTCTTTCTGCCCTTGAAAACAATTGTCACACAATATCACTGAATGTGGTAAACATACAGGCTGAGAGCATCTTGCACAGCTATAAAAAGTCTTTTTGTCTGCGCGTCTTGGACAAATATTACATCTTTTTGACAATTTATTGCGTATTCCCACATTACAATTACAATGCAAACATTTTGTGATTTTTTCTGTGTGCTGATCACAAACGGTCTTCTTGACTTGACTTGCTGGTTAGAAAATCGTTCTTCTATCATTGGCATGGCTACTCATTTTTTAAGCATTTATTAATAAAATAGAACATATTATGTAATATTGTTAAATATTTTATTTACCAACAGTTACAGTTACCAATTTTTATGGGTATAAACAAACCAAAACTTATTTGAAAAATTTAAACAAAAGCTAAACATTTTAATAAAAGTACTTATAGCTAATATAGGTAAAAAAAACAAAGGAAATACAAATAATTCCAAGAACCCTTAATTAATTATGTACAGTTAGAATTAACGTAATGCACAGCTATAATTTTATTTGAAATTTCACTCACAATTTTAATTTTTCTTTCATTGTATTTTTCCTTGATTTCAAAAGCCTCAATTTTTTTTGTAGTAATCGTCCCTAGTTTCATAGTGTTTGTTAATTAACTGTAATTTTTTTTCTCTATAAGTATATGTACAAACAATACTTTTCTGACTTATTTCAAGGAACTTCTTGTTGTTCTTTATGAATCAGTTAATCTTGCTGACTTTGTATTGTTAGACCTGAACTTCCCTTTAGTATAAAAAGAAGGTGCTGGTCTAAGCGTGGGTTCTTTGCATTTATGAAATAAAACTCCTAGGAGAGTAAAAGAACAATCTTTATTTACTACTGGGGGTAGGATTGGTTCTGACGGAGCTTTAAGGTGAACCGTGATCCGAACAGATCAAGTGTTCTATTATAACCGTGATCTATGGTTGGGATTAATACAATAATCGATTTTAGTGACCTTCGCTGCCGGTTCGTGGTCTGTGGTTGGTGTTGACAATTGTCAAAAGTGCAGATGGAGAAAATGATCTACTTATATATAGAAAAAACTGAAGCAACAACAATTTCTTATATAATAATATATGTTATACAATTAAGGGGTGGATTTGTTAATTGGCGCTTACCTAGGTACCTTGGTTTTCGCTTACAGAATGAGAAATTTACTTAAGGTAAGGATAATATTTACAATAATTAAAGTACTAAAGTAACTAGTTTTCACTTATTAATCTCCTATCTTTTTTTTCCCTTTTAGGTCTAGCCACGACAGCAGGGTAGCTGGGTAAATTATTTTACTTATTCTGGAAACTAGCGACAAGCATAGGGTAGTGCCTCAGAGCGATCATGCGTTAATGCTATAATGCTATTAACTAAACTAAAACATTGGTAGTAAGCCATGCAGTGAAAATAGCTATGAGGGCAGTGCACGGCAACAAGACTACAGCAAGCAATGGGGAATAATACTATATCTAAATTGCCTGTATAGTTACTCGGACAAGTAACTATGT